>NC_051155.1:76958943-76994390 GCF_013339745.2 Dermacentor silvarum
GTGTAAATATATACTCGTTAGGTGGGGACACTTCTCGCTTTCTTGCTAGACTCGATCTACCAGATAAATTAGCACTGGCGCGCGTCTATCGGGCGGTGACGGCGCGAATACCTATCGGCGGAACGACGCAACTTCAGTTAGAATGCAGGTGAGAGCATGCGCCGACAAGGAACACGCGCATGCCCTCTCCCTGGTGACCTACTTTCGTGCGTCACTCAATCATTTCGGATTTCCCGCGAACCGCCGGTTGCTATAACAACGGGAGATTAAGCCAATAAAAGCTTTCCGTGTTGAAGTTGCGTCGTACTGCAGATAGGTATCCGCTGCCGTCACCGGGCAGATCGGCGCGCGCCCTTGCTACTTTATCTGGTCGATCGAGTCTGGCGAGTGTCCTCACCTAAAGAGTATATATCTTACACCATGAGTCGGGTACAACTTTAGAAGTCAGGAGAGGCCCCTCCCGATGACCGAAGTGCCGCAGCCAATTGCCTCCGCGACTGAAGAAACAGTCCCGCTCAAAAAATTGTGACTGCTTCTAAAACGCGTATTTTGCGGTATAAATAAGATTAGTGTATCTTGACGAGTGGTTTCGTAAAAACTATCATGATAGAAATGCTACAGCACATGCTGGATCGCGAGAGAAAATCAACTGCGTGCCTTCTACAACGCTGTGCGTCGTCTGCTACGGAGCAAGATCGACGGCAACGGGCATGTAATTATAAAGCAGTCGCTGGCCTAATAGCATAAGATTCATATATACTTATTGTGCGTATAACGCAGCATGGAGGACACGAGCAAGTTTGTCGCCGACATGCTCGGTATCAGCGAAAAGGCAGTTTTCAGGCTCAAGGAGGAAGTTAAAGCTTCACATTTTTCGGCTGACAAACTGACCATACCCTCGCGAAAGCGCCAACGCAATCCGGAGAAGAGAAGACGCAGCGCGAAGGTCTCACAGTTTCACGCTGTGCGCGCTGAGGCCATGTGTCCACGATTTCTTTTGCCGCAACGAGATACCGACGGTCGAGAAGATAACTACCGAGTTCTCGGAGCGTATGAAACTCCCATCGCGAAGGTGGTGTACTGTGCGTCGCCTGCTTGCCGAGATCGGCTGCAAGCACGACAAGAGAAGCCGCAACTCGCTGCTTATCGACCGGGATGACATTGCCGATTGGCGGAATCGCTACCTCAGTGACGTGGAGCGCTACCGGGCGGAAGGCCGAAAGATCTTCTACCTGGACGAGACATGGGTGACGGCGGGACACACTCGGTCGATCGTGTGGACAGGCACCATGGTGGAGAAGCGCGGACGCCTGTTCGATTGAGCAAATGGCCAGCCGACGGGTCTAAAACAAGCTTCTGGGAAAGGGCAGCGCCTGATCGTGACGCACATCGGCAGCGAGGATGGCTTCGTCGACAGCTTCTTGGATGTATTCCGAGGCCAAAAGACAGGCGACTACCACGAAGAAATGGATGACAATCGCTTCGAGGGCTGGTTCAATGACGTTCTGCAGAAGTTGCCAGCTCGTAGCGTCATTGTTATAGATAATGCACCTTACCATAGCCGGCGAGAAGATAAATTGCCGACGACGGCCTGGAAGAAGGAAAAAAATACAGGAGTGGCTCACAAGCAAGAACATCACCCACGGTGAAAGTCAGATAAAGATGCGCTTGAGCTGGTGGCATTTGTAAAGTCACGCTTTCTGAGCTACAGCGTATACAACGCAGCTGTAAGGGCCGGTTGCATTGTACTCAGGTTCCCGCCTTACGACAGCGAATTTAATCTCATTGAGCTTGCGAGGGCCAAGGTCAAAAATGGCGTCGCTACGGACAGCAGAAACTTCAAGCTGTCCACGGTCGACACCATATTGAGGGAGAAAATGAAGCACGTAACCGCGGAAGACTGGAGGAAGAACATTCAGCACCTGATGGACTTGGAGGCAAAGTTCAGACTTGACACGTCTGGGAGTGAGAACATTCAATCCATCATCATCCATCATCAGGTGAAGATGGCACTGAAGAAAGCAACTGCGACTGCGAGCGGTCCGACATTGAGCCACTCGATGAAGCATAACGGCTTCTTATTAAGGAAAGAACAGCGCTTATTAAGGCTACCAAAATTTTGCCGGTGGGCTCGCAATAGCCAACCATCCATTCCGTGACCTCTCAAATAAATAAGTATGGCGTATTTCTTATAAAAGAAGCTTAAATCTGATAAGCAACGTCCTGCACATATCGTGTTCGATTTAAGAAGTGGCATAGAAACACGCTTAAATGCTGGCATATCTGAACGGAAACACAATTGTTAACCCTGATTATCGTTGCCGGGCTCAAAATCCTCATTCGGGCAGCCACCATCGAGTTTGCCAGGCCCCATGGTGAAATAGCAGAAGTCAAGGCACGCTTTATGGCTCTATTAGCAGTCTGCACTGAAAATAGCAGTCATGTCATAGCCAATGTTGGTGGAATAGCAGTAGATAACACGAAATTGACAGCCCCTGTTAGCAGCTTGCACGCCAAAGCACATTCAAGTGGTTGCACTGTTTGTTTTGGTTATCTGACTCAGACAAGTAATGCGAATAAGAGAACAAATATAAAACCACCATTAGCTTAGTGAGGCCAAAAATGCTCACTCAGGCAGAAACCGTCGAGTTTGATGCGCAGCGTAGGGAAATAGCAGTAGTGAAGGCATGCTTTATCGCTCCGTTAGCAGTCTGCAGTGGAAACCGCTGTCTTGTGCTTGTGAAATGGCAGTAGTCAACACTAAATTGGCAGCCACTGTTAGCAGCTTGCACGCCAAAGCACATTCAAGTGTTGCAATGTTTGTTTTGGTTATCTGACTGGGACAAGTATTGCGAATGAGAAAAGAAATATACAACATCATTAGCTTAGTGAGGCCCAAAATGCTCATTCAGGCAGGAACCGTCGATTTTGACGCACCCCATAGTGAAATAGCAGTAATATATAGGAAAAGGCTTTATGGCTCCGTTAGCAGTCTGCACTGAAAAAGTGCAGTCTTGTCATAGGCAATTTTCATGTTATTTATTTGACTCGGGCAAGTAACTCGAATGCAAGCAAGTATCTTTGCGATCATTCTTTTGTCATATTTACGTACCGGGAAAATGCTCATCAAAGTTGAACGTGTTTTAGTGAGTCACTTTGTTCATTACAAGCCGTAGGCAAAGTGACGGCCAGGTTCAGACAGTGATATTGATGAAGTAACAAATGGTGAAAGTTGCAAAAGCTCTCAGAGCACGACTTTGCTGGACTCCATTCACTAGAAAAGTGCGTTTGTAATGATGAAAGCGTCAAGGCAGGAAATGATACCCCACTGCACAATGTTATGTATGTGTACTACCACATGTCATGGGCAGCGACACCATCTCTTTATTAAGACTGAATGCAACAACATAGCAAGGTGCTGTTTCACAATATGGCACCCTTTCATGTGCACTTCTGGCAAGCTGCCGTATGCACTGATGCATGAACACATTAACAGGAATAAGAGATGAAGTTACAGTGCAAGCCACGTGATGCATTTAACATTTTGTATCTTTCAATGTTTCTGTTGTCACAGCTGATAGAACTTTCTTTAGTGCAAGTTGGTGAATCACGTTGCGGCAACTGCACAAGAAGCAAGGTCTGAATAGTAGGAACAAACACAGCAAGATGGCAGACTGAGGAGGCAAGGTAGACGAGAGAGAAAGGCTTTAATGAGATCCAAGAGGCCAGCCCTGCTATTCACAGGACTTAGTGTTTTAAATGAGACGAGTTAATGAAATTGTAATGAAAGACGTCGCTGAAAGCATGCTTACAAAAACAAACGTTAAGATAAAAGGACACAAATAGGAATAAACACATACACGCACGGAAGCAGTCACATATTCACAAACATGCACACAAAGGCGAGCGCGAAAACTTAAGATCTAAAATACGAAAAAGTTGAAAATAACAAATCTACACAAACACACAAGAAAACACGCACACACATTTAACGCAGACGCGAGTCGAGGTATTAGGAGTTCACAAGCAGCTGTGCCTACTTTGTCGTACTTTTTTTTATGTACATATTGACTCTGTTGCCTTCACTCTCATAGGTGTTTTTTTAGTGGCGACATATCACGAGAATCGAAAAGCAGCGCAAAGCTGTGTTGTTGGAAAGCAAGTCGAGCGCTGGCAGTGCAACTTATGCGCGATTGTGTCACAGCAGGCATTCTACAGCTGGCGCGTGCAGTGAGCG
This sequence comes from Dermacentor silvarum, assembly GCF_013339745.2. Lineage (NCBI taxonomy): Eukaryota > Metazoa > Arthropoda > Arachnida > Ixodida > Ixodidae > Dermacentor > Dermacentor silvarum. The sequence goes on from NC_051155.1 coordinate 76,963,181, forward strand.
AATAGTTCTAAGCCACACAGCGACGCGAATTCATGCCAAGTTCCCTTTTAAGGGGACCAGTGTATCAGTCATAAGTTAATATTAGTACTGAGGCTGACATTAAGAGAACAAACACTGCTCCCATACGCCTGACCGTTAATAATCCAGTGACATTCGTTCAAGCAGCGCGTGTTAGTCACTGATTGTTAGCATTGGTGGAAAGCAATCAATCGACGGGGCTACACAACACTCGAATGTCGCTGCTATAGACGCTCGGCTATCTTATCACACTGCTGCCAACGATCGATAGTTTGCGCGCTGAGCTGGCAGCAAGGGATATTTGCGTTGGAGGTTGCTTTCGCAAGTCTTTTCTGTTGAGAAACTCGCAGGTTGGTTTCATCCACGCACACTTTTCTCATTTTTCCTGATAATGGTTTTGCGCCATCACTTCACCACGTCCGATGAGAAACGCAGCGGCACAGTACACAAACACACCTGCCGTCTCGCAGTAGGTACCAGACTTTGGCAAACTCTCCTCGTCGTAACTTCACTTAGGAGCAAAACAAAACACCATGGAACAAACACGCACTATGTTTGTTTGCAGTGGTGTGTCGCCGCGGGATCCTGTTCCCAGACGAAGCGCAGCGCAGCGTCACCGATGTTCGCTGCAATCTTTCTTCGCTGGCACACGGCTCAGAACAAACGCACGCGGCACAAATTGTGCATCGTAAGCTCGCAATAATATTTCCGGCATGACAGACCCCCCAGAAACAATTCGAATTCACTCTGACGAAGGGAGACGCACACAGTTGACGCGACTCGGCCCAGTTCGAAGCGCGGGCGGCCATGTTAGGCATATTCTCCATCGGTGGGGTCACCGGCCGTCCGGCTCATGACGTCACCTGATGTGCGCGCCTGCTGGTGGAGGCTCGTGTGTATCCGCCTTTGAGGGGCAAATGCCGCTGCCTTCTGAAGTTGTACCCGCGCACCCCGACCGCGCAGGCCCTCCGCGTGGCGCAAGGTATTAATGAACAAAAATTGAATTTCTCATAGTGAAATTTGTCAGAAAAATGTTAAAGTACGACTTAACCACAACCTTCAGACGTGGAGGCGTCGTATTTTAATTTGAACGTACGAGAAAGCATAATTCTGTTGCGAGGAAACTCAACCACAGACCCCTTTTTCCAGCATTTCTACCATACCAACAACGGTGTGCTCGGGTAAGCTACTTGCGAAAATCTTATCCAGATGGCGCTCACATCCTCGGCAGGTCAAATTGGGGCTTGGCCTGCCTATTGCGTTTTGGACACGCGCGCGCGATGGGGCAATAGCAAAAAAATTTATAAAATAAAAAAGGCCCTAGGGCCTTCCCATTTTAATATAAGACGACTTATATTGCCCCTGGAAAAAACGCCTTCCCATCAATGCATTTCTGTTTAAAAGTGAAGCCGATCTTAAGGAATCGGTGGAAGCTTCGTCATTGAAATCTGGCTTTCCCACCTTCGGTGTTGCAGTGAAACCTACTCAAAGAAAAATGCGATGCAAACGGGGCCCGGGCCGCGATTTTGTAGCGATGCCTTATGATTTATTCTATACTAGTCTTCTCATCCACCGCTCACGGCCGGCTGATCCCATTGATAACGCGAGCGGAGCGTCGCTCTGACCACTGACAAAGCGCGATAAGCGCGAAAAGGCATTATTACCGGAAAGGCATCGCTACAAAATACAAGCCCCGATAACGCTATCGCGTTCCACGCTTACCCCCGTATTCTTAAACACGCCTTCACTCAGCGCTTCTCCTCGACTCAGCCAAGTCGAGGCGACGAGCGTTCCTTCACTCAAGGCGCCGTTGCGTTTCATGAACACTACTTCACTTTTCCTCCGCCAAGGAAAACCTTGAAAATGCGCCCTTGACTCGAGTGAAGGGCACCGACCGAGAAAAGCGTCTGATATCGAGGCTATTCTTAAATGCGCTTAGCAAAAGCCCAATTATTTAAGACAGATATGTGTTTCCGTTAATTTGGCTTCGTTATCAAATGACAACACGGCGCAATGCACAAATTTAGCTCGGCAGCGCTGCCACTGTTAGCGTTAGACTGATAGATCAAGCGGGAGCTGTGTTTGAGGTCTGGCAACGATCGCACCCCAGCAGCTGAGCATGGCGCATGGCTGAGAAATAAGAAAATTTGCGCCCGCACTTGTCTGCTGCTCATTGTTTCCTTGTGCTTAATTTGCGGTTCACGTTGCAGTTGTTAATCGTGGTTATTATGGATGATTTTGTCCGTGTGTGTACTGTGATCGAGCCGGATTGACTTCGAAGGTTGCAACGCATGGAACGGCCGACGGGCAGCTTTGTTTAACTTCAAGACCATGTGCTGCTGAAAGCTTTCTGAAAGCATCAGGACAAAAAATAAGGGTGAGTGAGCAGTTTCTGCATGGAAGCATATTACGCTGTTGCGGTTCTAGTGAAGTTGCCGCCGCGCTATCAATAAAACGTGGCCAATGTATCCAAGCATGACTGGCTCCAGTTGCTCATGCTGCGGGCATTAGCACCCGAAGCAGACTATTTGAGGCAGCATAAGATTGCGCGAGACGTTCCTTTTTTTTCTTTTTTTTTGCATTGGAGCTTGTGGGAGATTCGGCGCGACAATCTGTTATCGGTTCAGTTGTTTAAACATGAATGCACAAGGCACCGCTCCACGACTTTGTCCGATGATCATTCCACTATCGCGTAGGAAATATTTCAGTAGAGAAGAAGCAGTTGTAGTATACATGTGGCAGAATGCATATCGTTGTGTGCGTTGCTCCGGCAGTTTTAAGGAAACAAACGTTTTTCAGTTCTGTATTTTATTTTAGAAGCCGTGGTGGTTAGTCGGTTTGTTCAAATTGTAGCACACGTCGTCAGTGAACCAGCACTGGTGCCTGCATTTCCAATGCTGCTTCACTTCCCATATACGATCCGCAATCTTTTATTCTTCCGAAAATTCACTTCTCAGTAGTTCATTACCAGCATTAGTGTTTGTTCGTCTTACCTTATTCAATGTGCTATGTCGTAGCATCTCCTGTACGTTCCATAAACTGTGCTTTCAAGTTCACGCAACGCCCACATTTTTTTTTTAGTTGTGCTATGTCTTTTTGTTTCAGTTGCTTAGCTGCACTGAACTTGGCGTGCGAACGCCCTATGTACATATCATTTTTGGTATTCTGCTGCAGGATGTGGGCCTTGGAAAGACCAGCTGATGAAAAAAAAATCAACGTCTGTGTTGCAGGGTAAGACATACAACTGACGTGAAAGCATCGATAGATACGGTGTCTGCCTATGGAAATGCACCATCTCGCTTCCCTGAAAGAACTTAGGTGCTGCGGAAGTACTTGACTGATCAGCCCGGTAGTTAGTATGTGCTTATTTTTCATACTTATCATTAATAATATTGATGTTATGTCTGGCCACATTGACAAAATGGTGAAATGCACGCCGTGTTATTTAAAACAGCAAACATGAAACAGCTATGCAGTAATGAAATCAAACTCATATTTCATTCCTCTTCAACAGTCATATATTATTGTTTTGAAGAGCATAGTCATGATTATGATGTGCGAAGTCATGAGTTGCCCATAAAGTGTTACGGCTGAGACGTGAGCTTTCTTACTGCCCACAATTTGTAATGCAGCACTTTAGTGTTTAGTGGAATGTTGAAGCTACTTTTGCATGAGCAAGTGTGCATCCAGAAATATACCATAATTTTAATGGTTGTTCTCAGCTTTGCGGAACTCATGGTAGTAATGCGCTCTATATTGTATTTTTCAGGAACGCCATTGTGACAGTCTGCATCACCATTTGGCCTGTTGTGGGATCCCACAAGACACGCTCTGTTCCTCGGTCAATTACTGAACTTCGGAAGCCCCATGGAAGCCAACTGTGATCCGCATCGAATGGAACAAATTAATTCTTCCGGCCTTCATAATTATTGCTTAAGCTGAAGTTAGAAACGGAGCTGAAACAGCGTATATTCTGTAAGAATTTACCACTGCATACCGTCGGGAGGCCACACCCGATGGTATGCTACTGTCTAGAACACTGCTAGTCTACTGTCTAGAACACGGATGGCGTTTTATTCTTGAATAGCTTTGTCAGTAGTGCTACTGCTTGTGTTTGTAGGATCAGAGTCCACGCTCTTTTTGTAATCCTATCAGAACACAAAAAGACGAGGATAAGTTTAATTTATTGTTTCAGAGATCGACACTTGGACTGACAAGAAATTATTCAGTGATACAGACTGCTTTATTAAATATGGCTTAAGAAAAGAAATCTGGATGAAAAATACAGACTTAAGCTGCAAGGTGCCTAGAAGGCCGATTTATGAAAAATGCCTTTAATGGTGATGTTTGAGCTGTTAGGGTGTCAGAAAGGAGATAGTTGTTTTAGCCAAAATAGTGCGACGACGACTACAGTGCAGCAGTACACAATAACTGGAGCTCCACTCTTCTCCCCTTGCACACCAACGCAAGCGCAGCACCCTTGAAAAGGCAGTTGCTCTGCGTGGTCGCGTTGGCAGCCTGGTTCCTGCATAAGAGAAGGGGTTGGTTATAAACATACAATGATGTTAACACACATAAAAACTAGCTTAGGTACAGTATTCGTTTTCATCAGTTTACTTTTCGAAGTAAATACATTCATTACAGGTTTTCATTGTGTTCTGGAAGCCAATTTTTTTTAGATTGATAAGCTCGCACTGTTTTCATTCATATTTGCAAAGATACAGTTTTAAGCTAGTTTGGCGTTTGCACAACCAGGCCGACATACACCAATCTAACACTTACATAATGCACTCACTAATAGCTAGAATGTGCGCAACAAATATATGTGACATATACCTGCTACCACTTGCTAGCGTTTTCTGTATTAGGAGCTGGGTCGACTGCTACAGCTTTTTTACAATAAAGGTAATGTGATGTACAAAAACTATCCTTTCTTGTATTGTTATTCAATGTTTTGTATTGGAATAAAATATTACGTTCCCTCTGTATACGTGCCAGGTATAATTATGAAAACCATTTCATGGTTGCTCACTTCCTCATTGGGCTTGGATGTTCATAAGCATAAGCTAATTAAACTAAATATATTAAAGCAAGGCTCACGTAATTATTGCTAACGACTGTAAATAACGTCTACTGTCACACGTCCCACGCAAAAAAACAGTATACGTTTTTCTTTTCCCTAGAGCAACGAACTGCATGAAATTATAGAGAAACGGAAAAGTGAACGCACCTGGTCGTTTTTAGAGAAGCTCGCCTTGCTGTGGTACGCTACGCCGTCCTTGGAATAGCGTAGTAAGTGATGCATACGAGTACAAACCGCTCAGGCGGAGCGAATTCCGGCGCTCGCGCAGCCAGACCAGCATCCAGCAATCGAGCACACAGGCACTCACTAACGGCAGGAATCTTCGCAGTTGTTTTCTTTTCATAGGTTCGAAGTGCGCCGCAGTTATGCATCGTGCAGCGTTTCAAATGGTGCTGCTTTGTATGATCCCCCGCGAGAAACACGGCACTGGCGCTGATAGTAGTTTCGGAGCACTCGCACGAAGAATACACGTATGCAGGTCATCAACTGGCTCATGCACGGAATAAGACGACAGGTCACTGCACTAGCTGGCAGTCTTCTTGACAGGACGGCTGGTCTGTCTCGGTGCCACAGTAGAATTACTCCGTTGCCGAAGCGCTCCAGAGAATGGCATCGGTCCGTAAAACGATGCCCTTGAAGATGCGCAGCATCGTTAACGAAAGAAAAGCGGCGGAGGCAACTGGCGTCCAACTGAAAAAGCCGACGAGGCGAGCGACAGATCACGACGCAGCCATGTTTGCGCACTAACTTCACTCAAGGAGCGATTCAAGGTAGCTGCGGGGCTACCTTGAGATTCTCGAGTAAAACGCTCGAGGTTTCCTTCACTCAAGGCGCGTTTCGAGTGGAGGGCGATTTGTGAAATGAAAAGCCGCCCTCAAAGAGCATTTCGAGTGGAGGGTCGAGTCGAGGTGCGTTTGTGAATACGGGGGTTAAAGCCGAAGCTTAAGCGTCCTCCAATTTTTTTCTTTACTTTTTGCTTGCGACTGCAAGTCGATGGTGGCGCCCCTCGAAAGCTCCCGTTGAAGCTTTCAGGACGGGCGCGCGCCGCTGCCGCCGCCGGTGACGGCGGATGCGCAGAGTGACTTTCGACGTGGCTCTGAGGCGGGAAAAAACACAAAATATAAATAAGTGAAAGCGCGCGCTATCATCGTCCAATCGGAGATACAGGAGAGAGAGAAGCGGAGTGGTTCAAAAGATGGCGGTACTTTTACTATGGTATATGGGCTTTATTCAGCCGCTGGGTTCTATGGATGTGTCCGCTCTTGTTCAATTTCTCTATGGTCTGCGTTTGTGTATCAAGCGTCGTCAGGATATTGACTCTGGCTCTTGCTTGGTCGATCACAATCTCCGCTGTTTGGTTCAGCCTTGCACCACGAGTGCAAGGTGCGCTCATTTTTAACACAACACTTTTTTATGCATTAAAGCCCAAAAGTAACTGGAACTCCCATGTAATATGTTCCACAGTTTGGAAAACAATATCTCGAATCCGATGTCATCCAGGAAATTCGTTTCAAGTGGATCTAACCGGAAGTGGAGCTAACCGGATACAATTTCTAAATTGAAATTTGTGCCCTAAGGTAAATAATTCAAAATGTAATTAGTGAATTTTCGATAATTATTTTTTGCACTGCTGAGCACTAGATTGCGGGATCGAATCCTGCCCGCAGCGGCAGAATTTCGGTAGAGGCAAAATGCAAAACCGCCCGTGTGCTTGCGTTGTAGTGCACGTTAAAAAACTCTAGGTAGTCAAAAATTAATCCGGAGCCCTCCACTACGGCGTGCCTCATAATCAGGACTGGTTTTGGCACGTAAACCCCCAGAATCCATCCATCCATCAATAATTATTTGAGTATGTATTTCGATTTCTCGTGCTAGCTATGTCCGCATTTTCGAACAATGCAACTCAATTGCAAGAATTATGCCATCTGCCACCGGCGATTTTTAACAATTCCGTAATATTTAAGAATGATCACCCTGTATAATGCCATGACTTGCTTTTTTTTTAGTTTTTCTTTTTCTTTTCCCAAAATTATTGCATGTAAATTTTAGCTGCAAAGCGTACGAAAGCAAGGAGACAAGTCATGTACGAAATATTTTACTGGTGGGAGTTTTCTGACAGAGCAGGCAGCAGGCAAGCAGTGTTGTCTTACTAAAAATTCACTGCTTGTAGAGGAAAAGGTTGTCAGATTCGCGTGTTCAGTCTCGGATACCAATAACACTGGTGTTGTTCTTAGGAAAGACGGAGCACATCACATTTGAGGTTCCAGATTATCGCAGCTATCTTTGCCTTTTTTTTCGCTAATGTTGCGAGTAAGTGGATAGAAACGCCACGAAGAACAGGAGAGACGAGGCGATTCGAGAAAAAGTTGACATGACACTGCAACTGAAAAGAAGTGCGAGAATCCAAGTATAAATCGATCAAATGGGACAAAACAGTATTTTCGTACATCTTGATAATACGTTCTGGAACGCCTGGATAAATGTTTGCAACCAAAAAATCAAATAGGCGCCGGCTTTCTTTGGAATGCTCAGGACTCAGTGTCTGGAGTAAACACTATCTCGCACGTCTCGTACAAATTTCTGCATTCTTCAGGGGATTCAAGCGAAACTTGGGGCCATCACTGCAACTGTCAGCGATGTGTTTACTTGAAGGACTCTGGAATTTACATTCTTAGATTCCTACTTCAAAATATGCTTTCCCAAGCCATTTGACTTTCGAAGTGCTAGATGCTCAAGCAAAATAAAAACGTCTTTTCTCATACGTTTCACAGGAAGATAAAGAATTGATCAGCAGCCGTAGAATCGAGGAAGTACCAGGCTTCACGCAGCCCCTGGCAAAGACGAGTCGACTTGCTTTTGTCAGATCGTTGGTTCCAGCGTGAGGCGTCCTTTGTGCTGACAGGGCCCATCACTTCAATTTCAATAAGGCCATCGTTTCCGAAGCAAACGTCGTTATAATTGCCGAATGCCGTAGCTGCGAAATTGCGTCGGTTCTTTAACATTACAAATTTGCATATCAAGAAAAATAAATTTGTCTTGTTGCATATTTTTTTGGAAAACTCACGTTTATTCCATCGTTTTTAGGATTTACAAACGTCTCTTCTCATACCCCAATTCTGTGTAATACTCCAAAGACTCATAACAAGGTGTCATGTCTTAAGAAATCAGAAGTAGACGGTGAAGACATCAGTAAAGTCCAGAGAAAGCAAATTTACTATGTAATACATGGAAACCTGGCAAAAGAAATAACAAGCGCGCTTACTCAGGGGAAACTAATGACATTTCCAATAGAGAAAGATCACGATGCGACTTAATCCTAACACTCAGTAAATTGGGGTATGAGAAGTAACCAGCTGCTACTTGTACGTTTCAGTTGCATCACGCTTTATTTGTTGCAGCAGTCACATAACCCTGCTTCATGTGAGCACTTAGCACATCATATTTCTTAATGGCTGTTTTATTCTTAAATGCGAAGCATTTCTTGGCGAACATTTGCCACTTCGACAGTATCTATCTATCTATCTAGCCGCCTAAGTCTTCGTGCTCTTGCGATGGTTTCGACAACTTCGTAGGTACCGAAATTGGCATAGTATACAAGAGTGTATGAGGAACATAAATTACAGGTCATGACGTGCATATCATTACATCTGTGTCATGTAGGTCATGAAACAGCCGCCTACGTCTTGGTGTTTTCATGGTCGTTTCGTTAACATTGTAGGTACCCATACTGTCATAGTACGACAAGAGTGCATAATGAACATAAATGATAGGTCATGCCATGAATATCTTGAGTCTTGACCTGTGTATCATGAAGGTCATGAACCAGCAGCCCACGGCGTGGTGCTCTCATGGGCGCTTCGTTAACTTGGTATGTAACTAAAATGGGTGCGGACATGTGTACTAAGTGACGGGAAAAACTAAATGATGATGCGAGAAGTCATAGTGATGAACATGACTCAGCAAAAATGACAATGACTCAGCAAAAATGATTAACACTGATAAAGCATTGGAATGGGTTGGGACGTGGGCACTAATTGAAGGAAACACAAAAAGATGAAAGTTGAAGTCGTGGTCATGAGCATGACTCAGGAAAAATAACAATGACTCAGCGAAAAGTGATTAGCACACAAAAACCCCTGGAATGGGTTCAGACGTGGGCACTAACTGAAGGAAACAATAAGGCACGATGGTTATAAGTCATAGTCATAAGCATGGCTCACCAAAAATGATTAGCACTCAAAACCCCTGGAAGGGGTACAGATGTGGGCACTAAGTGAAGGAAACACTAAAGGATGATGGTAGAAGTCATAGTCATAAGCATGACTCAGGAAAAAGACAATGACTTCGCAGAAAAAAACACTCAATAACTACTGAAATTAATGGATTTGGACAAAAAGGATAGGTCATGGCATGAATGCCGTGACATGCGTGTCATGTGAGTCATGAAACAGCCGCCTGCACCTTGGTGCTCAAATGGTCGTTTTGGTAGGCTTACCGCGCACTGCTTCGCATAACTTCGATTCCCACAGGGCATGGGATCTGCCGCCTTTTTCAAAAGCCGTTTAGTTTCACCTTCAACATTTTACCTTTTTTGTAGTATGTGACTTATAGTTCATTTTGGTTCTGTCCTGGCGTCTTTTTTTGTGTTTTTTTCGAATATGAGGCTATTTCACAGCATTACAGTTATATAAGTTAGGTATTCATTTCTTACTCTAATTTATCTCGCGATCTTGATTGTATTTCTTCATATTCGCCATGCGAATCGCGTCATAGTGTTGATGTTGTTTATTAGTCTCGTGGGTGTATCTCATCTTTTACAATTTTTATTTATCCCTGTATTTTCTTTACTGCACATCCTATGTTTCTTCCTTTGCGACATGTTTTTGTATTAATGGCTTTGGCCACTTTTTCGCAGTGATGCATCTCAATTGACGCAATTTTTGTTCTTATTGAGTGTGTTTTCGTTTTGTTTTTTTCCCAATGCAGCAATTTACAGTGTATGTTGTTTTGCTGGCTATACATGTATTATTTAGAGGTTTATCACGCCTCGCTTGCGGTCGAACCCTATAGGGGGCCGTAGCCTATAGTCATGCAGTAATATCAGATTTTTTCTTTCATTCCGTATTTGTCATGAAGAAATAAAAGCTTCTTTGATTGGTTGATTGATATTGTAGACAAGCTCGGCGGTAGTTTGTCATTTTCTGCGCCTTTTTCATTAAAGTAAGAAAGCTTGATAGTGATGTCTGCTGGTTTTACCACATTATTCTAAAGATTACACGTTGATCGAAATCAATTATTCGCGACACGAATTTCTCAGTGAGCATGAAGAATTGTTAGGTTAGGTTAGGTGAGGTTAGGCCTCTATCAATGCAGGCATTTGATATAGGCAATAATAGTACTTTTGGGCTCCAAAATGGTCATATCATTTCTGTTTTTTCGTTGAAGAACATTTTACTAGCCAATGAGGCATAACAATGAGGTTTGTAATATATATTCATAAAACGAAGGCCAAAGACCTCACTTCTGGGAAAAAGTTGCGTATGACATGTGCCCACCGACCCAAGTAGCATCACAATTTATTTATTGCTGTTCACATTGTCTAAACGCATAGATCATGCACGACACAACCTACGAAACACAGCGACGAAAAATACAAGAAGCCCGCGGCCAATAAACGGAAATGGTGTTTTGAAATGCTTGAGAGAAATACATGAACCTCTTGCATAGATGACCGTTCACAGAATCTCGTGGTGATTAATTGAGTAGTTTGCAGTGATCAGAATAACTTTGAGTTCTGTGATTTTTGTTCTCGTAACTCTAATACGGTTTTCTCACATAAGTATACAAGCGCCGTTCTTTTACAACAGGCGGTTCCCATTAGGTTGAAGACGTACAACGTTTGGGACGCTTTATGGTTCTACTAAATAACTGCGACAGAAGCTAAAATCTCGAAATATATTTGCCTTGTCCGTCTACCCCGTTCTTCTGTCGCGTCCGTCCGTCATTTCTATTACGCTGGCAACGATTGTTGTCGTTATCGACAACACAGCGTTGATTGTTTTGTTGTCAGGCCACCTCATCATTCCTGCTTCGCCATTGACAAAGCATGAAGAAAAAAAAGTGGTCGCGGTTTCACCTGAAAGGCGAAGCATCAATTGCGATAGCAAATTTGTAGAGAGCTATACGGAGTAATGATAGTAGCTTTATCAGCTGTATAAACTTGGACATGCAGCAGCACCGGCAACACGCAGAACTAATGTCGACGCCGTCGGCGTTTTGCCCGCGTTCATACAAAATGCGTGCGGCGTTGCTGACTGTTGCCGGAGCCTCTGATATAAATAGGCACTTGGTGCCGCAGCTAAACGTCCCCTCCCTTCCCTCCCCCTCCCCCCCCCCCACGGGCTTTCGCGCGTCGGAAGAAGGCGCGTTTGCTCTACATATATGGTGATTGTAAAGGAGGAAAGAGACGCCTACTTCTGCAGCCCTTAAGGAAGCACGGCGCAGAACACGCGTTTGTTCTCTGCTGTGGGTTCACTCCCCGTGAAAGAGCGCGTCCCTCGCGCCCTTTCACTCGCACATACAGCGTTTGGCGGCGCGCGGCGAGGATTTCATCTTCATTGACGTCATACGGAACCTCACGGCGACGGCGACGCCGACGGCAGAAATCTTTTTTGCGGTGTCCATATAATTGCTATCGAAATAATATAACTCATCATGACTGCCTTCACTCGGATTTATTCCAGTGCATTTGAGACAATGTATATTTGGGAGTCGATCGCGCTAACCATTGAGCATCGCGCAACAACATTGCTGTCCAATTAGTGCAAGGCTTTGCCCTCCACACAGGCTCGGAGAGCAGTGGCGTCTGTGAGTGTATTTCGGAGGCCGGAACAAGGATTACATTATGTGCATCGCATGAAATTTGTTCTTGGCAGGATGGCGGTGCGTCTGCGTGCAATTCTTTGTTGTCCGGTTCGTTGAAGGGGCATTGGTTGCGCAGAGGAGGCGCACATAAAAATGATGACGATAATCGTAAAACATGGCACATATCAATGATAAAGGATACGCCGTCATAAGGCGGTGGGTGGAAAACAACGTCGAAACTATCGCCAACGTGATTACCAACAGCGAGGTCGCAGTGGTTATGCCTGTAGTTTACAAAGGATCTCATGGAAGTCACAGCCGTGTAATACTTCATTTATCAGCACTGCATAAGTACAGAGGAAAGAATTCACTCAAATCTCCTAGGTGGCACACTGCTATTTTGCTCGTGACATCAGCTGTAGAGAAAGCTTTGGCCACCGAGTTGATTTCCCCCGGCACAACAGTAAAAAAATGTAATCGAACTTGTCATAAAAATTCATGTTGTAAAAATTCATAAGCCCTTGGCCAAACAACTGCGAATGAAAGGTTCCATTATACTATTCATTTTAACTAAATAAATCTAGCCTACTTAGATAGGGAGAATCTGAGAATATTAATGCTTGTCCAGATACCTAGTTCGAATTTCATAACATGCATCACTATATATAATACTGAAATGAAGTTGCGTACATCAGAAAGAACAAAAGGTCAGAACTCTTTTAAGTAATACACACTATTATTTGTGTACTATCAACAGATATAGGTACTTCCAAAAAAGTAAGATTTTTTTTCCAAATTATACTTTACATAAAAATTTTTCATACAACCGCACCTCTACCCCTTAGCAAATAGCCCTTTAACCGGTGGGCTCTACTCTCGTACCCGCTGTGGGTAAGCGGGAATACTTGAAGAGGCAGGCAACCGAGAATAAACCAGCGTTTTTCACTCTGGGAGATTGATACTGTCGCAGTAAATTAGTTGAGAGCCGAAGGAAGCGCTGAAGTGTGCTGTCTCTTTTTTTTTTTTTTTTTGATGCTGTAGCACACGCCACGAGGTCTTCAGGTACCATTGAAGCGAGGGAGTTTCCAAAACCACATATTCTGGAAGTGTAAACTTGCATTAAAATTCGATATCCCGCTTTGTCGGACATGGCTATAGGAACTGCCTTTCGTAATTATGTTATTTTTAGCACAGGAATGACGGAAACTGCTACGTGTGTTACATCAGTCCAGATGTTAGTGCTCTTCCTTGAACACGGTTTGAGAAGTGCCTTCGAGTTGCTTATTTGGCCAAAAAGTTTGAACATAAGCAATAGCGCAACGGCCTTTTGCGTCAATTGTGCACAATAGAATGAGGCCAGAGTTTAAAACTCGTTTATTTTCGAATGCTTCGTTATTGCAAAACACAAACTTCTCCTTTTCGGTATGTTCGATTTCTTCTAACTTTTCGTAACGAAGACGAAATCAACTTTTATGCAGGAAGTACTTGAATGCTCGACTGGTGGGCCGCAGAAAGTAATGTCTTTAAAGTTGGGGAGCTACCAAAACAAATATATCTGTCTATGCACGGTGTGTCTCTGTTCTTGAATTGGGTGCGAACGTTGACAAAATGCAGAATCCCGATTCTTCCGAGATTATTTTATTTTTTATCTAAGCGTGCTCTCACTACGGTCGCTCCAGTCGCTTTGTCCTTCACAAAGTTTCCCGCGTGATGTGCATTCGTTCAAGAATTTCCACAGCTCGACAAAGGTCAATCGTACCTGCTGTAGTATAAATTTGTCCTAAATATGCAACAAGTGCACCATCCTTGCGCTGCTACTGCTCTTTCTGACTCTGTGTGCTACCGCGGCAGAAGCACATCTCCACTTTATGGGTGCCACGTATTTTTGAGCGATAAAATTGTACAGCTCGTTACAGCTCTGCGATGCACTAGTGAGGGTTTTCGATATACGTTGGTCAAGGTCTTCCTTGAAAGAGCCAGAAAAGGTCGGCTGTCGTCGAAAAAAGACGAGTATTTGACTTTACTTTAAGCAGTAAATTAAAACTAAAAGACTCCATAGCACAAAAATATAGGTTTAAACTACGTCGATCATGTTACAGGAACTGCGCTGAAACCAGGAACCATTCAGGCCACGCAGCAAGACGAGCAGTAACGCCGACTTGAATTTCTTGAAATGACTCCTGCCAATTGTATTCTACAAAACTAACGGCGACTTGTACAATTGTCTTTATTTTCACCCGATGCAACCTGGACTTCATTGCAATGTTTGCTTTTGCACCGAATATATCCCAATTTTGATGTCGTGTAATGTATACACAGGTTGCTGAACTCACTCAAAATTCAGCGCACTAAGCCTTGGACCGACCCATGTGGCGGAGTTTGAATCTGGCTGGGTAGAATTTTCGTGAATATGAGTAGGAGCAAACTCGACTCAGCAGAATTTTGCTCAGCCCGAGTCCGCATGAACTAGGCTGAGTAGAATTTTGGGAATCTGCACATACATGCCAAATAATCACACCATGGAATAAATGAGTAAGCAGCTGCATCTCACAATGTAATAAAGAGAAGATTCAGATACAGAAATGACATGCTCTCTTTGTATATCTTGCAAGTTGCATAATACTTTACTCATGGAGGTACTAAGGACAGGATGTATAGGTATAAGAGTTTATGCAGTAATACACGCACTTAAAAACTCATGAGCAAGCTTGCTATTATCTTCTTCAGCATGGCTTATGACTCGTGATACGTCTGCACACTTCATTAGCTGTGGACGCGTGACAATCGTCCGAACTTCAAAGGATGCTATGATTCGCAGGAAGTGATACAACTGGCCGACTTCACTGCCCAATTTTCATTTGGTTTTGTTGAGTGTGTTAGCTACTATCTATAAAAACCAGGTGTTTGCCTGCTTTCCACATTGTTGCGTGTGTTTTGCATGAGGTAGCGACAGAAAAGCAAGGAGAGGTAGTTTTATTTACGGCGAAGTACAGTCTTACCATACTGTAGTATGTTACGAGCAGCATAAGCGAACGAAATTCAGTGCACTGAAGTAAGTGCAGTATGCAAAACCTTTTAAAGTAAGGGTTAATACGGATGCAGTTAAGATTCGCAGTCTGTAAGATATGGAAGACTTATTAAGGCGAAAACCTTAGATGGCTCGATCATGGGTCGAAAAATTGAGTGCCCGGCGTTATGGCACCAAAATTCAAGCGCACGTGCCAGTATTTCTTAATCAAAAAAAAGAGCTCAATTATCTCTGTTCGCGTTGAACGGACACCGTTATAAATAATCAGTGTGGCCAGAACAGTGTCTCCGTGTGGTTTTCCCGGTTTTGTTCTTTGCCGAGCAATGTACAGTGCCATCTACTGCTGTGTAGAGCACGCGAACGGCCGGATGGATGGATGAGGCTAAACCCTTTAAATCGGGCGGTGGCTTTCGCCAGCTAGCCATGACTATTACCGTATTTTGTGCTTTGCGGCTTTGCTTTGCGAGACGACACCTGGCGGTTATTGCTGGGCCCGACATAGCGTGCCCAGGAGCATGCAGGGCCTAATATGCTTGTAGACTTGCGCGTGTTGCATTTATTCAGAGGTGACGTTCATTGGCACCTATGTTATCTCGAACAGTCTGTGAGCGCGCTTCATTTGTTGCGAAAGGACGGGCGCGCGTTATCAGCCCATACGCTTCATTCGATCGCATTTGCGGTGCCGAGAGCGCCCTCAGACCGACTGCAGATTGGGGTAAACAAAAGCGCTTTTAAAAATCGCCACTCATAAAAAGCAGTCTATTATGTCGCGCATGCTACTGGTCATACTATATGGGCACCAGCAACTGCAGGCAGGGGTCGCCCTGCAGAGCAAAGCTGGCCGTTCGCGCGCTCAGCACAGCAGTGCACGGCACTGCACACGTGTCTTCTGACGTTCTGAGGAGTATAAGTATACCTCGGAGAACTGCAAATAAATATGTTTTTGAAAGGTAGCACTTCGTGTTTGCCCAACTTGCCTTCCTGTGTCCATCTCATTCTGCCTGCGCTACAAAAAACTACAAGGCACCATATATACAAGCCCATGTCGCTACCCTCGTTAACATAAACATTTATTGAACATGCCTATGTGCCCTATTGATCTTCACGGGCTTGCCACGATCTAACCACGCAAAACCAGTGACGATGTCTAGGTGACCGAAGAAGAGAACAAGTAAAGAGGAAACAAGTAAGAGGAAGTAACAACACATTCGAATGAGAATGCCAGAGTATATAATTTCATGAATGTCTCTAGAGCGCGCACGCTTTCGCCTTCATCCTCTTTGGTGTATGCTAAAGTGATTGTTATCTTCTTGGTTTCAGTGTAGGAAAAAAATGATACATCAGGAAAAAGAGATGGAACTGTTTTGTCATGCTTGTCATGCTATAATAGACAGTTTTAGCAGAGCGTTCACGGTCCGCTCTGCTCAGACTGTCGTATCCTAACGATTCGCGTACAGCCGTTCAGCGGAATGCTAGCGGGAACGCTAATGCGCGTGCGCACAACGCTCACATCGGCAGCGGGACGAAGAACGCCGCCCACGCTCCGCTACAAAGCCATTTGAGGGGAGCGTTAGGGTGGGTCTACTGGTTGCTTCATCGTTTTCGAGCCACGCTGAGCGCACGTGGCCGGCGTCTCTGGAAGACGCGCTTGTCAAACAAGGCAAATCAACGCAGTTAATGCAGCCAGCGGCGTGCGCGAAATGTTAGCGGAACGGAGCGTAAGCAACGCTCTGCTGAAACTATCTAATGCTTGTCATGCATTAACGCTTCGAAAACAAATTGACGATGCTGTTTTTAACTAGTCAAAGCATTATATGGGCTACTTTAAAAAATTGTCGCAGTTTCACCCGAAAGGCGAAGCATAAATTGCGATAACTTAGCAGAGAGCTATACGGAGTAAGCATAGTAGTCTTATCAGCTGTATTAACTTTGACATGCAGCAGGACCAGCAACGTGCAGAACTGTTGTCGACGCCGTCGACGTTTTGCCCGCGTTCGCACCAAACGCGCGCGGCGTTGGTGACTGTTGACAGGGCCTCTGGGGGCGGCTCAGAGGTTTTCGACGACATGAGAACGGGAATCTCGTCGAGCAGCGTCGTAAGTCTTTACCACCTGCTCGCTTCGCAACGTATTTATATATATACGCATTTGGCGCCGCAGCTAAACGCGCGTTTAGCTGCGGCGCCAAATCCGCGTTTGTTCTGAGCCGCGTTTGTTCTGAAGAACGCGCGTTTGTTCTGCGCCGCGCGTTCGCTCCCCGTGAAAACGCGCGTCCCTCACGCCCTTTCACTCGCACATACAGCGTCTGGCGCACGGCGACGATTTCATCGCCGTTACCGTAATACGGAACCTCACGGCGACGCCGACGGCAGAAATCCTCTTTGAGTGTCCATCTAATTGCTATCGAAATAAAAATTTAAAACCCCTCCTCTACCGGGAACAGGGGTGCACGCGAGGCTTGTCCAACCCTAGGGGAGGGGTTGGTTAGTTTTTTGAGCGTTTAAGACGTTCATGGGCCCGCACCCGCTGCCGTTCCTTTAACGCAGGCGGCTCTTCGACAGAACGAACGAAACGCGGCCTCCCCATCTGACTGTAGAGCTTGAACTGTCGGGAAACGGCGGGTGCAAGGCGAGCGAATGCGCGATCACACCCTTTCCTTCTTCCTGAGGGAGGGGACACCTGTAATTAGCTGGGGTATGGTGTGATCGCGCACGCCAGAAACGGGCGCTGCGTCTACTTCTTCGTGCATATAAAACCCCGCTTTAAATGGGGCATATGATGAACCGACAGTAGTAGAAGAAGAAGCCGGTTCGAACGGCCACGTCTGCGATGAGCTCTGCTGGAAACAGCGCATCGGTCCTCGGCCCAGGATTCCAACCACCGTCAACTACTGATTCCGGTAACTATAAGGTAGTTCTTCCTTGTCTACCAACCGGCACTACCGTTCTCAATTCAGTTTTCCTGCATGCTGACCTGGCAGGGCGGCCTATCGGGCCCCGGACTTTCGCGATGCACTCCTTTCAGTTCTGAATGCAGCTAATAATCTTGGCGCTGGACAGTACCAGATGAGCCATTTGTGGCTAGTAACATGGTTTATTAGCATCGCGAAACAGAAACTTGTCGACAAAGGCGAGCTGTTGGTGAAGGGCCTCAAGTAGCTTGTAATAGACCCGAAATGAAAGAATATCAAGACGAATCTTCTTTGGCTTCCTCCATTCGTCAAAAGCAGTCTACAGTCTACATCACCCACTACAGTGGAATCCGGCATATGTCCGGCAGTCAACGAACCTCGGTTCACAGCCACTATCACCAGCCTACAAAAGGCGGTAGACTGCACTGTCCCTCTGGGGCGTGGAACTGCCAGTGCTATGTCAGTGCCACTCATGCACGTTGTGCTTCTCGTGCAGGTTTGCATGTAGCTACAGAGCACTTTCAACAGGCCACGAATGGGCCCGCCACAGGATTATCTCCAACATCGCCGAAGTATTCGCATGCAACAGTGAAGAAATCTTCAAACCACTCGATCGTGGACCGGCGACGCCCACTACAGTGAAATCCGGCATATGTCCAGCAACTGTCAACGAACCTTGGTTCACCAGCCTACAAAAGGCGGTATACTGCACTGTATCTCTGGGGCGTTGAACCAGCAGTGCTATGTCACTGCCGCTCACGCACGTTCTGCTTCTCGTGCAGGTTATTGAATGTTTACCTTGTAAAAATTTCCCGGTCTTATCCTGCCGGTTCCACCCCGTATCCTGTGTAGCTGTGTGCGCATGCACTCCGATGCCAGAAACCGCCCACGGCGTCGCATTTTGTTTTTGCGTTGTTTTGCCTTTTATTTCTTATTGTTAATACTCTGTGGTGACATTGAAGTGAATCCCGGCCCTGACACTGATACGACACTAAAGAAAATTTTGGATGGGCAAAACGTGATTGTTCGAAAGCTTAATACTATAGAGATCAATCAAGCGGAACAGAAGGCAGCTATGAATTATTTGACAGCACGGGTGTCGTCAATGGAAGGAAAAATTTCAGTATTGGCAAACTTAGAAGCCGCCATTACGGAGTGCACCAAACACTATGATACACAGCACAGGGCGATACAGTTGCTGCAAAATAAGATTGAGGATCTTGAACGTCGTAGTAGGCAGCATAACCTTGTGTTCTACGGCATACCTGTTACAAATGTTCGCGAATCTTGGTCACCATCTGAATCATTTCTGAAGTAAGTATGCTCGACAAAATTCCAAGTTAACCCTGAATCGATAGAAAAAGCCCATCGACTTGGAAAATTTCGAGAATGAAAAACGCGACCCTTGATCCCAAGGTTTGGGTCAATAAACGACAAGCACTTTATTTTAAGAAAGGCCCAGAATTTGAAAGATACAGGTATTAGTATGTCGGAAGACTTTTCCGAGCAAGTGCACAAGAGAAGGCGAAATTTGTGGCGGTTCGCTCAGGAACATAAAGGCAAGGACGCACGTGTGCAACTAAGCATGACATCCTTTACATAGACGGCATCAAGTACATATATTATGATCCTTTAGACAAGGTTGTGCCATGCAAATGTAATAAATCCTTGTCGACTTCACTTTATTTTTTGGTGATCAACTGTAGGAGCATTAAAAACAAAGTTGATGTTTTCGATAACTTAGTGCGCATGGTCAAACCAAGTGTAATTATTACTACCGAATCATGGCTCGATAAAGACGTAGCAAGCCCTGAAGTATTTTCTGATAACTTTACATGTTACAGAAAGGATAGGAATTATCACGGTGGTGGTGTTTTATCTTGGTAGACCAGCGCATTCGTTCTACACGCGTAAATATTATATATGATAAGAGTGAAGCAGTTTCGTGTCAGCTGAAACTATTGAACGGCAAATCACTATCAGTCTGGTTCTTTTACCGGCCGCCAACTGTCTCAGCTATGTAATTGTGTAATTTCACTGCTACAGCTCCGATTGCATCCGATTACGTCATTGCGGGTGGTGACTTTAATCTACCTGATCCCAACTGGAAGGAACAACCGATAGCCTCTGGAAGCACCCCAAATTTCAAATCTGAAATTGCCGATTTTGTGAACCTTCTTTCATTAAGACAAACCGTGTTGAAGCCTACGCGAGGAAGTCATATCCTAGATCTTTTTTCACAAATATGCCATAAATGATCCAGAACACTGAAGTATTACCAGGGATAAGTGATCATGATGTCGTGCTATGCGAAATAATTATGAAACATGGAAGTGTTTACAGTGAGAAGAGTCGGTGCATGTAAAATTACGCCAAGGCTGATATCCAAGCAATCAATACTTCACTGGATGCATATTTCGCTGTGTTCGAAACGCTTGCGGATGAGTATTCAGTAGGAAACCTAAGGGTTCTGTTTAAAGACAAATTTTTGAGCTGTGAAACCGATTTGTGCCGTCATGGGCATTGACTAGAAGGCGTAATAGAAGTGAGCCATGGTACACTAAAGAACTGGATATTTTAGTGAAGCGTAGGCAAAGAATTTACCGTTAATTCAAACGAAACCCTTCAAAAGAGAACTTATGTAAACTAATACTGGCAACGCATGAAGTGAACAATGCTACAGTTCAAACAAAATCAGCCTACTTTGAAACAATAGAAAGTAAAATAAAGCAAAATCCGAAGGAACTTGGGAAGCATATAAAACGAAATAAAAAAAGACAACACTTCAATTCCCGCTTTGACCAGTGGCATGTACTGTCATTTGCGACGCCTCAGAAAATTCCAAGTTGTTCAATCTTTATTTTGCATCAGTGTTCTCTGCCCATCAGATCCTCAGAAAGATCTTAAATTGTTGACACACGTATCCACACCCACGCCTAATATAGTGATCGAATCTCGAGGCCTTGAATTACTAGTTCGTGATTTAGACTGCGCAAAGGCCGTGGGCCCTGATTGTTTACCTAATGTTATATTGAAGTCTTCCTCTCATACAGTGTCTCTGTACTGGAAACTTATTTTTGAAAAGTCCTTAGAACACAGTTGTCTTCCCGTTCATTAGAAGATGGCATCAGTCGCTCCTATACATAAAACTGGCCCACGCAATGTTATCAATAACTACCGTCCCATTTCACTCACTTCCGTGTGCAGTAAAGTTCTAGAACACGTTTTATATACCGCCATAGTCAAACATATAGATAGTGATTCTTTATTGAACTCAAACCAGCACGGATTTAGACAGGGACTATCGTGCGTCACACAACCAGTAGAGTTCACACGTCTTAGCGGCAGCACTGGATGACAAATAATCGGTTGTCTGTATTTTTCGTGACTTTCAAAAACCGTTCGACACCGTCTCGCATTACTTGTTACTTCAAAAACTAACCAGTTTTAATATCAATCCTCAAGTTTTTTGCGTGGATTGCCGAATATTTACGCGAGAGGCGACAATATGTAGTCGTAAACGGCGAACAATCTGCAATAACTGATGTTACGTCAGGGGTACCTCAGGGATCAGTTCTGGGGCCCCTTCTTTTCCTACTTTATATCGATGACAATAATGAAAACGTACAATCACATATTAGGCTATTTGCAGATGACTGCATATTATACCGTAAAATTACCTATGAAAGTGACTGCTTCGTAATTCAAAACAATTTATGTGCCATACACGCGTGGTGTGAGCGATGCGAAATGAAACTGAATCTTAAGAAAACGGTATCCATGAGGTTCTCCGGGAAGAAAAAAACCTGGAAATCTTGAATACACAATAAACTGCTCTCCGGAAAAAACGGTATGTGAATATAAATAGCTAGGCGTTTACTTTTGCCACTCTTTATCATGGAATCGGCATGTGGATTATACCGTAGGCAAAGCTTGCCGGAGCTTGGCATTTATACGACGAAATACACGTGCGTTTCCACAACAAACCCGGAAGTTCCTATATAAATCATACGTTAGGTCAGCGCTGGAATACGCGTGCTGTGTGTGGGATCCTTTAAGAGTAACTAACAAAGAAAGGTTTGTAAAAGTTCAGTCCATGGCGGCAAGATATGTACTTGATATACCAATGTATGACAGGCAGTTTAGTGCAACGAAATCTAAGGCGATGCTAAAATGGGAATCTTTGCAGCAACGAAGAGCGTCATTTCGATTGAAGCTTTTACCCAGCATATATCATTTTCGTACTCGAATTCCCCGTGACGTATACATTAACCAGCCTCACTACACATCAGCACGCAAAGATCGTGGACACAAGATTAGAGAATACAAATGTAATACATCGGCCTTTAGCAGCTCTTTTTTTCCAAGAACAATCAGTCACTGGAACCGACTACCTTCCTCAGTTGTAGAAATCTTGTGTACTAACATGTTCTTTTCTGCATTAAAAACGATAGATTATTTTGAACACTAACGCTTGATAAATATCGCGGTTATATCTAACAATCACCATGACCGATACAGAATCCTAGTTGCAAATGATATTCTTTTCTTTTAGTGCTTCTTTTTTGTTGTACTGTACCATTTATCACTACCGCGTGTTGCTGCTATTCTTCGCTTCTTCTTTGCCTTTTCATAATGAATGTTTGTTATCATTGTGCTTTCTGTACTTCTTTTTTCATCATGCGACATCTGCAACGCGCCTGTGTCATGTGCTTTCATGTGTCATGTGCCTGTGTCATGTGCCTGTGCGCCTGCAACGCGGTCATGTGCTTTCGTGTCGGCGTATAATAATCTGTTTTTCATATACACGAATTTATGCAATCCTGCAATTTTTATTTCATGCTTGTTT
This sequence comes from Dermacentor silvarum, assembly GCF_013339745.2. Classification (NCBI taxonomy): domain Eukaryota; kingdom Metazoa; phylum Arthropoda; class Arachnida; order Ixodida; family Ixodidae; genus Dermacentor; species Dermacentor silvarum. The sequence continues at coordinate 76,985,933 of NC_051155.1, forward strand.
TTCTTCTGTACCCCCCCCCCCCCCCCCACTGTAATGCCTGAATGGGCGCTGTGGGTATTACATAAATAAATAACAGTACACTCTATCACGAGAGAAATGTGGCGGTGTGACGGCATGGAGGGATGCCAAATGACCGGCAAATGGAGTCTCTGCCAGAATCTGCCACACCTATTGAGCATGCACGGGCATCAGTGTCTCGTTTTGGTTCGTGGACCACCACCACTTTGCCTACGGTGCAACAGAGTCGGGCATATCCGGCGACAATGTAGGACACCACGGTGCAGTAACTGTCACCGTTACAGTCATATTGCAGATGAATGCATCGGAAGCTACGCTGACAAGCTTCGTGGAAATAGACCAGCTGAGGATGAGACAATCACCGATCATCTATTGGATGTGAGTGAGGTTGTAGATGCAACCGGTGAAACACCCGCTGAGGCTCATCGACAGGAGGAGACAAAGCCTTCATCGGCTGACAATAGCTTTAGCCCGAAGCCTGCAACTGCAGAGGATATAAAGTTGCCTCACGACGGCCCAACTATGTCATGGGCAGAACTGCCACCAGTTCAGGATCGCCCGCCGTCAGTAGAATCCGGATCGATGTGTGAGGCTGCTAAGAAGCGTCCAGCGCTACCTGTCAACCCATCGCCCTCGAGAAAGGAGGCCCGTCTTCCCAAAGTGTAAAAGTTGACACAACCGCTCCGGGGAACGCCTACTCCCGCAGGTGTCTCATGTGTTAAAGGTCGTCAATGCATCACCTCATCAAGACGGAGTCATGCACCTCTGGAGCAACGTTTAAACGCGGCACCGACATAGGTAATCATGACAGGTGCTGTAGCCTTCCATTTTTGGTATTTTAAATGTCCGTGGCTTACGCAGTAAGTGACGGCAAGTACTGCTGCTTCGTTTGCTACGCTATATGAAATTAGGTATGGCTGATATCCAAGAAACAGAGTGAATCCGATGAAACTCAGAAGTAGCTCTAACTTCATTTCTATCTGACTATGGAAGGAAGGAAGGAAGGAAAATAAGAGGCGAAAGGCAGAGAGGTTAACCAGGTTAAGTGTCCGGTTGGCTACTCTGCACAGGGGGATGAGGTAAGGGCAGAAAAGATAAGAAAACAAGAGAATATTAAACAGCAGAAAAAAAAACACATCAGTCCGCACAATTCTATAGTTTTTCACGAAGTCCTGCTCCTTTTAAAGAGCGTACTAGCGCTTTTAAAGCAGTTCGTTCCGACGTCGGCTGGGACCAGGGACCAAAAATTCTGGCTTCCGTAAGGGGACGGCTGTCTATCTTGTCGAGCGTGGTTCTGAGGACTTTCCTGTGTGCACTAAAACGACGACAATCACACAGAAGATGTGATATCGTCTCTTTGCACCCGCAAGTTTAACAATCTGGACTTGTGGCCATTCCGATAAGGTAGGAGCAAGTAGGAGCAGGATAAGTAGGAGGTAACACGTTGGTAAAAGCTACTCCAAGTCTTAGGCGACAAATGAGAGTTACCTCCTGTCGTGGTAAGCCATCTGGAAGGTGGAGCTTCAGATTAGGATCCAGGGAACAGAGGCGATGGTTTTAAAGTCCGTAACGTAAGCTCGCGAGCAAGCAAGCGGAGCTTTCGCGCTGCATCTGTTCTGGACTTAGGGTTGGCGACGCATTCGGCACTGGTATGTGAAGATCGAGCGGCTGCGTCCGCTTGCTCATTTCCAAAGATAACACAGTGACTTGGCAGCCATTGAAAGACGATGTTATGTCCTTTCTCAACTGCCTGATGGTAGATTTCCGCGTGTGTCCGCGACAAGTCGTTCGTGGGGTCCGCGGCGTAGTGCAGAGAGCAAACTCTGGAGGACGGCCTTGGAGTCGCAAAAGATAGACCATTTCTGGGGCGGTTCCTGGTCGATAAATTTCATTGCTGCACACAGAGCTGTAAGTTGGACAGCCGTCGTCGATGTCAAGTGCGATGTCCGGAATTTTATTATTGTAGATTTTGCTGGGACAAATACTGCAGCTGCTGAACTGGAGTGCCTGACCGACCCATCTGCGTAAACATGTAAGCGGTCACTGTGGACCTCATGTAGTAGCAATAATGCTGCCTGCTTCAATGCTGCTGACGGCATTTGTGCCTCCTTCTTTACGCCTGGAATGGTGAGGCATATTCGAGGTGAATGCCGAGACCACAGTGGCAACGGAAGGCCATGCTGCAGGGACGTCGTCTTATCTGCGTATGAAAGGCCTAGAATTATCCTCCGAAAAGTGCCGATTAGTCGCATTTAGGGGCAAAACAATGACTCCATATGTTATACGCATAAATAGACAAGCAATTCCTTACGAAACAAAACACCGCTTCCGTGGAGTCATCATCGATCGTGATATGTCTTGGACGGCACATATTTCATATATGAAAAAGAGGTTGACTGCAATAGCACATGTGTTCAAATTTTTTGGCGGAAAGTCTTGGGGTGAATCTGTGCAATCGCTGCTGCATCTGTACCATGCATTATTTATGGGCTTCCTAAGATACAGACTGCCTGTGCGAGGAAGCACCAGTAAACGAACCTTCGAACACTCCAGAGTATGCAAGCCCAAGTTCTACGGACGTGCCTCGGCCTCCCTAAGTGTGCATCCACAGCGGCCAGAATCGCCATAGCACGTGACCACCCTGTATCAACGTACTTTGCAGTCGACGCTCTAAGAGTGCACATTCGACATGTCGCAAGCACGCCCTTTCACAATCTTGCTTGCCTGCCAACAACTAGGCCGCCTACGAGTGTTAGCCGTCTCCTGACTATATACGGAGCATCGCTACCTTCTATCTGACTATAATGTTTTTGTAACCATGCAATAAGCGTTTCCGCTGGTCGTATGTATTTGTTAGAAAACATTTACAATGTAATGTGCTGCATTTGTTTACAGATAGGGAAGCGTGCCTAATATGGTGTGACATTGATATCAGTGGTATTAGCTTTAGATTTGTGTGTCCGCGGATGCCCCCCAAAAAAATACGTGAGCGAGAGCGTTTCTTTTTATCTCTAGAACATCAATTTGTCTACTGATCATGCATTGGTCCTTTTTTGCAGACTTTAATTGCGTATGTAATGCATAAGATCGTACGTCATTAAAGCTGACGTGTGCCAAGTAGTGGTGCGTTGCAACGCCTGATGTGTGGTTATAAGCTGTGGACATTGGGGAAAATGAAAAGGTGGAATGTCGCTACACGCATTTGCAAGGTACCTCACATGCAAGGTTTGATCGAATTTACGTTTCACTTAATGCGCTATCTCTTATTCATGGTTACACTTTCCACACTGTATTGTTTAGTGACCATTGCCCAGTCTCAGCATCTTTTGGTAGCCCTCGATACCAAAGCCGGCGTATGTGCGGGGAGTTGTGGAAATTTAATAACCAATTACTTTCGCGTGAGTGCTCCCTAAAGAGTGTTACTGAGCTTATAGATCATCTGTCATGCCGCAAGGACTATCCTCTCTTGCTGTGTAGTTATTATTCAAACATGAAGTTAAAACGATAGCTATTGAATAAACATCAATATTGGCCTTTGAAAAAAAGAATAATTACAAAGCATTGTATAGATTTCTAAGTGAATTATATGAGCTTGAATGTATACATCCGGGTCAATATATTGATGATAACCATAATACCAAGGCGCAGTTACAAGCTTTGTGCACAGAAAAATAGGAGTGCACGAGTGCGCGCGCGAGCGCAGCGTTTTTTGGAAGAACAGCTTTGCAGTAGATGCCTAGGTGATGAACGCCGACAGGCACTGTCTAAACAAATCCTAGATATATAGTATGCTGGAATTGTTTTTAATGAGCCGGTTCTAATAACTAAAGCGTCTTTTTAACATTATCAAAAACTTTTGCGAAGCCGTAAGCTGTTGGATACATGTGCGTGTGCCACCAAATTGGTATCGTTTCTGACCCAGTTAAATCAGGATCATTATGATTATACAAATAATAACATTGATATCAATTAGGTAACAACATGCATAAATTCTTTGGCGAAAGACAAGACGCCCGGCCCGGGTGGCTTTACTGCCGATTTTGATCAGTGTTTTCGTTCCCTCTTGTAACCATTATTACTTCAGGTGTACCGTGAGGCCTTGGATGTAGGGTACCTACCTGCCACATTGTACGAAGGGCGCACTCTCCTCATAGCCAAAAGCAATGATGGAACTAAATTGCAAAAAGTGGCCGGATATACGCCTATTTCCTTATGCAATGTGGATTATAAAACTGTTGCAAAAGTATTAGCTATCCGGTTACAAGTCGTGATAAGACCCCTGGTAGGTGATCGTCAACATGTGGCATCAGAGGCCGGTTCATTCATGCCAACATTCATGTTGCGAGATCGGTGCTAGAGTGTGTAGCTGAGGGGATTGGATAGATAGCAATGGTACAGCTAGATCTGACTAAGGCGTTCGACAGAGTGAATCACTCGTTCCTGTTTAGTGTACTAGAGCACATAAATATCGGATCCCAGCTCTTTAAAGGTGTCAGAATATGTTATGCTAATGGCTCAACGAGGCTGATAGTGAATGGTTCTCGCTCCGATCCGATTAGACTTCAATTGTCAGTAAGACAGGGATGCCCTTTGTCACCGCTTCTCTTCTGTCTGTACTTAGAGCCACTTCGTATGAGCATTCTGAAAGAACCGCTTCTCTTCTGTCTGTACTTAGAGCCACTTTGTATGAGCATTCGGAAAGAACAAAACTTCCAAGGGTTTAAAGTGCCATCGAATGAGATTCGGGTTCATTCATATGCAGACGGCGTGGCCTTCTTTTGTACTGATAAAAAAATGTCGCAGTTCCGCCCGAAAGGCCAAGCATCAATTGCGCGATGACGGACGCCACCACGGACGCGGTCGAGAGCGGACGTGTCTCACGTCGGCTCCTGTGATTTTCGTCAGGACCTGCGGAACCCTGCCCGGCATTCCACAAACATTGACCCTATCATCTTCCTAACATCGTTCTGCACCAGGAGACACCACTCTCATCCAGGTATGCCGATGTTTGGCCATTTTATGTCCGCTTCTTGACCTCACCTTGGGGAGCTACGCTTGCCCTAACAAATCAGGGCCAACGCCGACTGCGCCGGGACTCTACCGCGGACGCCGCCTTATATGGCGGTCACCGCTCTCCGTGGATATGATCCCACTACCTTGGCGTGGAAAAACCTTCCTGCCTCAACGCCCGAAGACTCCGTTTCACCCACGGATATTGTGGACGAGGGACTATTTACAGTGACGACGCTTCGTAAGCGCCGCCAGCAATCTAACACTGCTAAGGTCTCGTATACCGATAAGGCCAAGTCAGCGAAGACCCCACCCAAGAAGAAGACATCCCGTGTTTCGTGGCTGCCCGCCGCTATGCCCCGCACTGCTGCGGAAGACTTCACCATCGTGCTCAAGCCTCAATTGACGGTGGATCTCAAAGCTTCCTTCCAGCCAGGTGAGCTAGGAGCCAAGCTCGCCTCATATGCGAACGCTACCAACAGTGATTGTATCAGTGTGTGGCCCATTTGGGCGCAAAATATCATCGTTGTCTCAACCAACGACATCAACACTGCCAACCTTCTCTCGCGAGAATTCTCGCTCAAGACATCCCAGGGTCCCTACCGATGATCGGCCACGCCAAGATCAGCGGGGGAAGTGTGCCGTGGCGTCATTACGGTGCACGAACAGGAGACCTCCGCCTCCCTGAAAGCCAAGATCCACTGGCGGGGTGGAAACATCGCTTTCATCAGGAAGCTGGGCAAGACTTCCGTGGCCCTCCTCGCTTTCGAAGGCCACCACGTGCCACGGTTCGTGCACTACAACAGTGTCGTGACCCCGGTACGCGAATACAAGCGCACCATACCAGCCTGCTACTGCTGCGGGACGGTGGGCCACCGCCCGGAGCTGTGCCCCCACCCCAACGATCAACGCTGCGGCCATTGTGGTCAAGTAGTGGATGCCTCTGAGGAGGGGATGACCCCACATGAATGCAAGCCATCGTGCCAGGTGTGCGGCAAGGAACACCTCACCGGATCCCCGGCCTGCAAGGCAAAATTTCGCCGCCTGCAGCAGACGGGCGGCCAACATGGTGGCCGCGGCTCCCCGCAGCCGCGGCCAAAGCCCAAAACATCTGACGTCACGCCGGAAGGCCGTCAGCCGGGAGCAACCAACCAAACCCCCAAGACCAATCAGCAAGTGCCACATCCACCCAAGACATCACAGGCGTCACAGAAGACGTCGTCCAAGACCCCCGACCAGGGCGCCCCCGTGTTCCAAGCCGGGAATTTCCACCCCTGACCTCTGCGGTGCCCCCAGGCAGCCAGCAAAGAAGACATCCTCTCAGGTAGGCAGCTGGGCGGGGGCCGCCTCCTCCTCTCGCTCTCCCTCTCCCACCTCCTCCCCCGAATTCCTCCTGCTCAAACAAGAGCTCGCTGCGCTCCGGGCACAGAACGCGCAGCTTCTAGTCAAAATCGCCACTTTGGAGGCAGGTAGTACGCCCTCCACCCCCGCGTCACCGCCCCCTCCCCTCCCCAAAATTACCGTCGCCGTTCCGGAACCTAAGCCCACGTGCGTTGCTCCGTCCGTCTCGGAGCCCTCTAACACTGAACAGCGTTTTCGGGCTATTGAAAGCGCTATGACTGCTCTGGTGACACAACTCACCACCATGAGCAAAAGCATCGAAAATCTCGCCAATACCGTCACCCATCAGGTGACGAGTAACATTAAGACTTGGCTCCAGGACACCAACCCTCGCAGCCGCAGGGATAGTCCCCTCAAGGACGTTAACCGCCCCTCTAAATTTTCTTATACCAACGCCCTCGCCGAACTCTCTGAGGACTCCGAATCCCTACTTGCACAAGGCACCAATGTAGGGGCCGAGTCCATCCAGCCACCCCAAATTCTCAGTATGGCGGTAGCACCTAAACGCTTACCCCCATCGCGAACCCGAAACCTCAACTACTTTCTCTAATTCAGTGGAACTGTAGAGGCTTCAAGGATATGGCCAAACGGGCCAATTTGAGCCTCTATCTCGAAACCTTCGAACACCTGTGCGCGGGTCGTTGCCCTTCATGAGCCCGGCAACGCCGTGCGCCTCACAGGCTATAACACTTTTCAGCGGGACCCATTCACCTGCCTTCTTGTACATAAAACCTTAACTGCACAAGAAGTCGACCTCGACCTCTCAATACCCTACTCGTACACCATGGTCACAATCCTTCCCCTGCGCAGAGCCGACACCCCCGGTGCACATCCTTAACATTTACTGCCGACCTAAACTCAAAAAGATCACTTTCGCTGACACCTTCACCAGGGCGCTGAAGATCGCAGGGCGCGATCCCCTCCTAATAGTGGGTGACTTTAACGCCCTAGCAGGCTTTGGGGCTATCGCAAGGAAGAGATACGTGGAAGGAAACTCGCGGAGCTAACTTCCACGCTGGGGCATCACTCTTCACACCGACCCTGCGCAACCAACTCGTCTAGGTAACTCTGTGACCCGGGACACCTGCGCCGACCTTACCTTCACCAAAAACATCAAACACGCAGACTGGGTCAATACCGAGGAAACCCTCGGCAGCGACCACTGCATTCTCAACACCACACTCTCAAACACGACCCCTAAACGCCCCATCACACAGGCTCACCTACCCAACTGGGACGCCTTCCGACAGTCCGTACCTGCCTCTCTCATCCTTCACAATGGTTATTTCCAGTGGGCCAATCCATACTCCAAACACTAAGACACACCAAACCGCAATACAACTCAGGACAGCCATCCGGACGTGGATAACCACCTCCTCCATCTTTGGGAGGCCCGTCGCAGCCTCACAAAGAGATGGCGCCGACAAAAACACAACCGCAAACTCCGCATGCGGATACTGGATCTCACCCAGAAGGCGGCCGAGTACGCTGCCCAGCTCGCCGATTCAAATTGGGTAGGCCGATGTAATACTGCCGCCAGGCAAATGTCTGGCCGCAATACATGGAGACTCTTCCGTAGTCTCATCGACCCCGCGCAAACGCGAGGCGAGACACAAAGACATCTACATCGAGCCTTTCACAATTTTCAGGGCTCCACCACACAGCTAGCTCTCTCGCTCCGGGACCGCTAATCTCTGCACTGAGAGCAGGACCCGCGAGGCCCCGAGTATCACTACGCAGGCAGGGAGAACTCGGAACTGGACGCTCCTTTCCAGTTACACGACCTCCGTGCGGCTCTTGCCAAAATGAGGCGGGGCACGGCTCCCGGGCGAGACGAACTCACCGTCAAAGTCCTAGCAAACCTACCCGATACTGCACGCCAGTCGCTTCTCGAATACATGATGTTATCTGGTCCGGAGAAACCCCCTCCCCCTGGATTAGAAATCAAAATCATCTCTAGTACCTTCAACCAAGGCAGGGAAACCCATCAACACTGATAACCTAGACCCATTTCTCTTATTCCGGTGTG
>NC_051155.1:77367892-77410392 GCF_013339745.2 Dermacentor silvarum
TAGGAACGGGAGCAGTCTTATATCAGAGAGACTCATCACGACCACCAACCAACAGCTCATATAGTTGGATACTACAGCTACACATTGAACAAACTGAATTGAACTATTGACCCTTTTCGCGGAGCAGCTTGTTTAAGAGAAACGAGATGGCGCTCACGGCGGCGCGCCATATCTCTCCTCTGCGACCGCGCACGAATACGAACCCATTACCGCTTCTACCTGCTTCTGTGTGATCAGCTGTCGGAAATGCAAACTGAGTTTCGCTAACGCACTGTGCTCTCCAAACTGCTAGATTGAATCATGTGGATTGAAGACGTGTGCCGTGTTGGCTGCAAAAGTAGTGACGGGCATGTTAAGGAATAGAATGAATCTGTGTGGCGAAGTTCGCGGATCGCTGCTGCAACTGTCCGAACGTGTTACTGGCACTTGTGATGTACGTACGGCTTTCCTCGAGGTACAGAAAATTGCTCATCCGCCAGCCTTGTATCGCTAACCTTCAAAGAAAGGCTTCATCCCAGAACGTCGGCAAGAGTGAGTACCACTCGTTAAACCATTACAAGGGAGTAGCGCCGCTTCCTGCCATAGTAAGTTTCAAGCACGTTATCTATACACATCGTTCAAATGGCAGGAAAACTTACGCCCACTCTATCGCCGACGTATCAAGAGTAAGTGAATGGGCGCACACTTGAATATATGCGCACTGTATACGCGCAATAAATGACGAAACTACACCGATGGCGCACGAATGGTCGAAGCTGAATGTTTCGTGATGGTCCCAAGAGTAAGCGAGTCACTAGCTGTATGATATATATATTGATACCAGGTATTACAATGTACAAAACAGCTACGTTTCAAGCCTTGGGCGCAGCAAGAGCATAATATATCGGAAATGAGCACACGGACGGAGCGATTTCAGAGAATAATCAGATTGTGGCCGCACCGAGAACTTCACTGAGTCAGAAACTGACAAGCCACTGCTTCAAATGTTTGCCCGAATAAAGAACAAAGAGCAAAACACACTAATCCTGACTGAATTCATGAGCGGAATGTTCGGATATCTTGGAATACATATTTAGCCCCGCTTTTAGAACAAGCACCATATACGCTGCTTGCCTCGTTTGGACATAGCTAGGGCAGCTCCGAAAGCGCTTTTGCATGTTCTCTGAAGCTGTGATCAAAGCTTCGTGTCGCCCACCTAGTCACCGTATACGATATCTCCGAAAACAGAAGTTTCTAAGCCGCGCCGGCGTCATACATTTCCATTGAAACAAGGAGGCAACGGAGGCAGTTGAGACAAGCAATGGACGCGTCACCAGTAATCAAACATGGCAGCGCCCACGGGATCGCCGCGAAAATGGTCAATACCACGATAGAAAAAGAAGCTCTCGTCGTTTTAAAAAGCCGTTCGCTATTCCGTTCATATTGGAAGGTGCAAAGTTCAAGGTAAACACAGATCACGAAGCACTAACGTACATATTGAAGATGGTTGAACTGAAGGGAAAGATAGCCCGTTGGGTGAGTGAACTTCAGCAGTTTGATTTGAAGTAGCTCATCGCCCGGAGCTTCTATGAAGGTGCAGATGCAATGTCGCGATTCGCCGTTATGCTTCAAGACAGTCATGCAGAGGCAAATTTTGCAAAGATATGGAAGAAACCGAGGTTTTGCAACGCACTAAAATGGACCGAACAGGTGTGTTCCTACATCATTGGTTCCAAAAGTATTGGAACTGTATCAGGATAGCCCCGAATCAGGAGGCCATGATGGCTTTTGGCGAACCTACATGTACAGTTCGGCGGCGGTGTACAGACAGTGCCAATCGTAACACCTTCTGCTTTTGCAGCTCGCTGTCCTTGGCTCAGCTCGGGGAAACCGCCCTTATCAACTTCGTGGACGGACGCTTCGCTGCAAGTTGGTCACCGTGGTCCTGCGCCTGCGCTTGGATCTTCACGTGGCCGCAACGCCAGCTGGCCGTGGAAAACGCATAAAAGGACGGATTCACCGAGTGGGGCCACGCAATTCGGCGGCGGTGCACAGACAGTGCAAATCGTAACACCTTCTGCTTTTGCAGGTGAGAATTAGCGTTACTTGCTCGTAAATTTGCTTCTGTTCTTGTGCACTGCTGCCGAACACATCGGGAAGTGTATTTGTTTTGCGTGAAGTATATTTGCTTTGCTAATGGGGAAAGACTCCGCAAGAATGCCGGAAAAAAGGCAGAAAAGGGACGCAGCTGACGCAAAAGATCTAAAGAGCTGTCGAAAGCGTTTGAAAACTTCAAGCGGGATTTCAGAATTGAGATGAGGGAAATTAAAGACAACATAACATTTTGCTCTGATACTTGCAGTGAGGTGAAAGATGCAGCCACTGATATTAAGAATATGCGGGCTGAATGCAAGAGCTTATCAGGCAAAACATGGAACTAAAAGCAGAAAATAAGAAACTGGTCACAAAAATGCGATGAGCTGGAACAGTATCAGCGCCTCACAATCTTGAGATAAAAGGTGTGCCGGTGGGAAATGATCCAGTGGCTGTTGTAAAGATAGGGGAAGCTGTCGGCACGACGATTGATCCGGCTGACATCGACACATGCCACTGGATTCACACTCCTAACCAGGTGTGCAGAAAGTAATCGTTCGTTTTGTCGAAAGAACAAAACGTGACGATATTCTGGCGAAGTGTAGGAAGAAAAGGCTGGATAGTTCTGTGTTTGGGGATAAGAAGAAAATACCCATTTTTGTAAATGAGCATTTGACTCAGAGGGGCAAGGCTTTGCTTGCAGCAGCAATACAGAAAAAGAAAGAAACTGGTTGGAAATTTGTCTGGACATCTGGTGGCAAAGTGCTAGCACGCAAAGATGAAGGTTCACGAGTGATACGCATTGCGGATGAGGCAAGCCTGACTAAAATAGGAAATTGAACATGCAATGTGAAATACGAAATTGAAAACAGTTTATTATGACTGATCCTGTTAATAACCGCAAATATTATAATGTTGCTGACTTTAATAGTGAATTCCGCTCTAGCAAGAACTTGTTTTTTACATTACATATAAATTGTAGAAGCATTAAAAGAAAAGTCGATGACATTGCTGTTTTTCTACGGTCTCTATCAATTGGTTTGATGTGCTGGTTTTCCTCAGAGACATGGGTCACTTGTAAAGAAGATGCACCATTCTTTCCAGGTTATCGAAATGAAATCCTTTGTCGTGAAGAGCAAAAAGGTGGAGGTCTTGCTATTTATTTTAAAGATGCGATTTCTTGTGAACTGCTTGATAAATATTCTGTCATGAATGATGATATTGAATGCATGACCATGTGTGGTGGACCATTTTTAGTAGTTGGTGTATATAGGCCACCACGTGGCCACAAAAAAGAAGTTTATTCAGTTCCTTGATGTTGTATTATCATCAACTGTTCTCTGGAATACTCCTTGCATAATTATGGGTGATATAAATATTGACCTCTGCTCCAATGATTCCTATGCGAAAGAATTTGAAACGCTTTTGCTTACATATGGAAGTGCAAATTTATAACTTACCTACTAGGATTACATGAGTAGCGCTACGCTGCTTGATATATGTGCTTCAAATTTAAATTAGCAGAATATAAAAACCGGGGTTTTTTCGTATGACATAAGTGATCTATGCCCGTCTTCTTTCTGACATCTACTCCTCACCTCCGTATACCAAAAACCCAGACATTTCCTCATCGAACTAAAAACAGCAAAACTCGGGAACATTTTTTTCACTTAGTTCAGACCTAGATTGGAGCACCGTTTATAGGCAAAATAACCCTGATGAAGCTTATAACGCCTTCCTAAAACTGCTGCGTGCTAGTTATGACGCAGCATTTCCACTTCAGAAGTTTTCACGTGACAGAAATAAAAAATGCAGAAAGCCTTGGATAAATTCTGATATTTACAGGTGCATTCAAATAAAGAATAACTTGTACCATGATTTCATCCACTCGACAGAGACAGATGCGCTCACTAAATACAAGACGTATAGAAATGTTTTAACTTCAGAGATAAGAAAGGCTAAGATGATCTACTATGAAAAGTTATTTGAAAAAATTTACAACAATCAGAGGAAATTATGGGAAGTCATAAATGGGCTTACGAACAGGAATAAAGGCTGTCATTGGACACAGGACCTAACAATTAATGGCGAAACACTCAGCGGCGAAAGGTTGGCCAATGCCATGAACGAATACTTTATAAACGCGGGCTCTTATGTTGCAACCGATGGAAATAAGGAAAGTGCCCCGACTGCTGATAAGTCTACTGTGCCCTATTCTATTTTTTTGGTGCCTACAGATCCGGTTGAAGTAGAAAACTTGATCAAAAAGCTTAAAAACAATGTTGCATCAGGGGTTGATGAAATAGGCTCTGCTGAGTTGAAATTAATATCACCATTGATATGTGATTTGTTGGCCTATATTATCAACCTCACCCTCACTGCCGGTATATTTCCGGAACAGTTAAAGGTGGCAAAAGTCACTGCAGTACATAAAGGTGGTGATATCAATAGCTTAGGAAATTATCAACCAATATCTGTGCTTCCAACAATATCAAAAATATTTGAAGGAGTAATTTACGATAGACTTGCATCTTTTTTGATAAACATGAAGTAATAACAAAGAGTCAATATGGGTTTCAGAAAAATAAGTCAACGGAACAAGCTCTATTGTATATTAAAGATAAGATAATCGATAATATGGAAAAGAAAAAGTACACTCTCGGGCTCTTTCTTGATCTTCAAAAAGCATTTGACTCCATACAATTCGAACTATTATTTCATAAATTGTTGCGGTATGGAGTACGTGGAGTCGCACTTCAACTCTTCAAAAGTTACCTTGAAGATCGCTATCAATTCGTGCAAATTAATAGCACAATGTCTACAAAGATAAAGTTAAACCAAGGAGTCCCCCAAGAGTCCATACTGGGGCCACTATTGTTCCTTGCTTATATAAATGACATTGTAGAAATTCCTGATTCCCCTGAACTTATTATGTACGCAGATGATACAAACGTTTTCTATTCATCAGACAATGTAATATCACTTGAAGTCAGTGTAAATAACTATTTAAGGCATCTTTCAGAACGGTTAAGGCAAAATAAGCTACGATTAAATGCCAAAAACAACCTACATGATATTTCGACCTATAAACAAGCCCATAAGTAAAATAAGCGTCACATTTGAAGGAAATTGTATTACACACGTTAGGGAACAAAAATTTCTTGGTGTGTGGTTTCAGGAGGAATTAAACTGGAACACACATGTAAATCACCTGATTACCGCATTAGCGCGAATAGTCGGCTGTTTTCACAAAACAGTACACTTAATCCCATTAAAGTTAAAATTAAATTCGTATACGCACTTTTTCATTCTAAGGTAACTTATGGGATATTAGTCTGGGGAACAACATCGCAAAGAAATTACCATAGACTTATTACTGCGCAGAAGAAAATATTGCGCTGTTTCGAAAAGTACAGGGGAAAATTACAAGACCTGCCAACTGCTCCACTGTTCATAAAACATTCCATGCTCAGGGTTGATCAGTTGTACTATTTTAAATTGCTCCAAGTAATTCAACAAAATAAACTATATGAACAAAGCGGCATCGAAGAACCATACTACTGTTTACGAGAACAAAAGATACGAGCACCTAAAATAAGGACTAATTATGGAAAACAAAGTGCTGCGTATCAGACACATCATGTTTTGAATATCATTGCAGATAGATTGAACTTTAAAGCTAGTAGTGCTGCATTTAAAAAACAAGCAAAGAACTTATTAATTACCACATGTATACAGTATCAACATTAACTTGTGCTTTTTCATGCCTCGACCAATGCTTAAATCACTCGCGAATTAGTATTGCGAGTGTTTTCATGAATAATGTAATTTTATTGCGTACTCATGCATTCTATGTTTCCAATTTCTGGAATTTATTTTGTGTATCTGTATATTTTGGCGTGCACAACCTCTTCTGCACGACTATTTAAAGATGTTATGTAAATTTTTTTCTCTTGTTTATGTGATTTGTTATGTGTACTCTTGCAAGTTGCTAGTTGACCATTTTTTCTAAAACTGATGTACTGGAATACTTTTTGACTGTTTTGAACTCAAAGTGTTGTGAGCTGTCACGAACTGCGGAGGGACAGTCAGGCTTGAATATGTACTATCATGTCTTAAATGCCAGATTAATAAAGTACAATTTAAGCAACCAACGCAAAAAATGTCTATACCACAATATTCTACTACGCCATTTGAGGTTATTCATCTTGACTTCGCAGAACTACGAAAAAAGTCTGAAGGAGTTAAGAAGACAAAAGCCTTCCTGTTGTGTATCGATGAGTGTACCAGGATGATTGCCGCAAGACCTGGTAAAGAAGATTCCAACAGCGTACTTTCTTTTTGAATCAGGAAATGTTTGACAACACAAAAGTAATTGTCTCCGACAATGGACCTGCCTTCCGAAGCCGTCGGCTACAGGAATGGGCTGAAAAGCGTAACATTAAGTTATGGTTCACTGCACCCTATCATCTCGCAGCAAATGAAAAGGGCTATCGGAGACATCAAACAATACATTAGCATGTATCCTTCATTCCCTGGTGGTTGGAAATGCTCTCTGGAAGCGGCACTAGCTCACCACAACCGCTCGTATACAACCGGCCTGGGATGCACTCCTCTATTCGGTGCCACTGGGAAACCATCTTATCTGCCTGCGGATTTCAGCCTTGGCATTGACAAGAACATAGCGCTCACAGAAGCAGCCACAACTGAAGATAGTACATCAAGGTATCATTAACGAATAAAGATAAACTTCGACAAGAGGCAAAATACAACGTTGCCAACACTCGACCTCAGTGACTTTGTGCTGGTAAAAAGAGGGCCAAGCCTGAACGCGTTCTATAACGGGCCATTTCGTGTGATGAAGATGTAAAGTCAACAAGGACACTTAAAGATTATATGGTACATTGGGCCCAATGGCACCTTGAAATC
Source organism: Dermacentor silvarum (assembly GCF_013339745.2). Classification (NCBI taxonomy): domain Eukaryota; kingdom Metazoa; phylum Arthropoda; class Arachnida; order Ixodida; family Ixodidae; genus Dermacentor; species Dermacentor silvarum. Next base: position 77,374,895 of record NC_051155.1, read on the forward strand.
CGCTGAAATTGGAAATATATTCAAGTATCATCCCAGGGAGGGATGCAAACAATGCTGGGGGGAATGAAGCAATCCTATGGTGGCCTACAAATAGAAGTTGAAACAAGACAAGGGGCAGGGTATGGGAAGAGAATAAAGAAGTGTGATAAAGAACAAAATGGAGTCTGTGTTGCGCAGCTACTAAGTGCAGTTTTGTTACATCCTATACGACATTGTGGCAGCAATTAACAAATCTTGTTGCATGTTTTTTATCACACATGCGTAGTCCCATGTCAGCTCTGGTCAGTTTTTGCACAGCGTGATATTTTCTTTTATTGCGATAGCAATTATATGGATACTTCAACCGGATTTCTGCCTTCGGCGTCGCCGTCGCCGTGAGGTTCCGTATAGATAAAATCTTCGCCGTGCGCTGTATGCCCCAGAGGCAGCGTGCGGGGACGCGCGCTATCACGGAGAGCGAACGCACTCAATCTCCCACGCGCAAGCAAGGAAGCGGAAAGCCAGCGCCGGAGGGAGCAGGGGGGGGGGGGGGGCACTTCTCTGCCAACAACCGCGCTCGTCGCTCGTCCGCACAGTCTCTTATCTCTCCCACGCGCAAGCAAGGAAGCGGGAAGCCAGGGAGCGGGGGGGGGGGGGGGGGGGGGGGCACTTCTACGCTGCCAACAACCGCGCTCGTCGTTCGTTCGACCGCACCGTCTCTTATCTCCACACGGCTCTGACCTTTATGCGCCGTGCATTCGCCGCTCAGTTTCCGTTGAAGCGATAAACCGCACGTACCTTCGCCCGCTGCTGCGGCGTATATATGCGCTTGCTGCCAGCGTTTTGACAGTCGTTGTCTGCAGTCATTCAGTGTGATCTATTCATGTTTGTTTGTGCGCGCTCACACCACGCTTGTTCAATCAGTTAGTAATAGTCGGGCCACATTTTCCAACGCACGCTACACATGCAATGCTGCCCGGATCGGCAGTGAAGCGCTACAGGTGTGTCCCTTCGCACGCGCTGCCCACGGGAAGCGCTTCTCATCAACACCACCGTTTCACAGCGCCTTCTCGTGGTCATCGAGTCTCTCTTCATGTCAGTCTACTTAGGCCGCAGCACACCTGCTTATTAATCAGCTCATGTTTACTACAATTCATATTGCTACCAAAGCCGCTCACCTTACTTCGTATGACAGTACTGTGTTGCTATCGCATTCATTGCTTGGCCCTTAGGGCGAAACTGTGACATTTTGTAGCGTGAGCTACACTGGCCGAGGTTGAGCAGTTCCGCGTGGCTCCTGGAGAGCCGTGCTACGCAAGCGCGAGGAGCAGAGACGTCACATGGCGCACAGCTTGTGTGCCGGGCATTTGCCCGGCGTATGCGCTGGGCGTTTGATCGCTGGCGCTGGGCGTTTGCCAGTGTGGTATAGCCATGGAGAAGGAGAACGAAATTGCTGCTCAATGGCGCAGAGAGCGGAGAAGCTTAACTCACCAGATCCCGAAGTAGTTGCCCGGCAATTCGCAGTTGAGTGTAGGAAGAACGACCAGAATAAGGCTAAACGTGCTGCGGAGACACCGGAGCAAAGGTAGGAACGTCTAGCAAAGCGGCGTCGCCAGCAGGCTGAGCGACGTACCCGACCATCTCAGCAGCAGCAACAACAAGCCGCCGTCGATAACGTCAAGGCTCACCGATTGACTGACTATACGGTGAAACTTAGCGAAAGCGCCAGTGCGACTCGGACCTTCGAGATGAACTTCGTAAACAATCCGTTTGGATATGTGTGCGACGTGTGTGAAAGACTGTGGCACATGAAAAACTTGACGCCGGTAAGTAGTGCCATGCGTGAAACGTTGAGTTCAGCGGCGCCGCCTGAGTGGGGTGAAAGCGTGGCGCGGGCATGTACAACGTGCAAGAACTTTCTCGTTAAGCAGAAGATTCCACCCTTTAGCGTTACCAATAGGTATCGTTACCCGCCCATGCCACCAGGTCTACCGGTTATGAACGATGAGGCCGACTTAGCACACGCTACGTATATCCTGGCATAACCGAGCGAAGCCGCTGCTAATTTTTGTTTGAAAGAGCGAGTAAAATCTGGTCACTTTGCTAGCTTACTCGTACGGGCAAGCACCTTTCTGGAACTGGGGGTCATCATTACGTTGCCCACCTGTGGAAAATTTTCTGTGGGCGCCTATATGGAGGCATAGCAGTTATTAGGAGGTGGTGAGACATGTACATTTGTAATATCGCCAGAAGCACGGTAAAGATGTTAAGTTACACAACATTTAGAGTTTCAGTGCGAAAGCAGACGTCTTCTGAAGCAGCGCGCTGGAGACCAATTGGTTTGCAAAATAGGTCACGAAGCTTCTGCTTGCATATATCCCAGCCGGTCCGCTCTGCTTCGGCAGTGTCAACCCAGACGCGTGGTGTCCCGCTGAGGTAGAAAGCGACATTGGCGAGCGTCATGGTCAGGTCTCACAAATTGTTAATTGCAATGTGCTCGCAACTCCAAAGCCAGACATCGAAGTCGACGGTGTCAGTGCCACACAAGGAGCCAGTATCATCACAGGGTGTGATCAAGATGACAAGCTGGGGTGATGGTGCTGCGCTTCAAGCATCGTCGCCATCTGCTGGCACAGTGGAGCACGTGGGCTTGGTGGAACACGTCTGCCTGGCGGGACACGTCCGCTGCGGAGTTCCGTCTTGCGTACTTCCCAGCACCTCCACCGAAATGCCACGGGTAGAAATATAAATAGAAGTGCATTTACAAAATCTCTTTACCGAGCAACCACACAGCGAAATTGTCGGAAAAGAGAACCCTTATAATTGTCCTTCTTTCCATTCAGTGACCAACGTCGTCTTTGTGAGGTTGCTCGCAGCCTCGTAGAAATGTTTTATAAAACCGTTGCGTTGCTTCTTGCAATTCGCACTGTTCTGAAGCTTGCGAAAAGAAAACCGGACGTTACAAACAATCAGTAACCTGTAGAGGGTTTTACAACATAACTTATACTGGGCCATTGCGTGAGCTTTACTTTTGGGAAGTCATTGTCGGGTTTCCATGCGAACCTGTTCGTACATTGCTCTCAAAACACCACCATACTAAGTTTGAGGTCGTCAAAAGGTCAACGCTTTAATCTTAGCCACTGATTCCGTATGCTTATAGCATCCCAGCTTCACTATCTCCTCTTTCCCTTCCCCAGTGATGCAGCCACGATGTGACTGGCTACAGCAATCTTCTTCTCGTGGCACTTTATATAAGCGTTATCTCTATCTACCCCTTTCAAAGAGAAAAAAATCAATAAACAACCGGAATCTACGTTGCAATGAGCTAGCTCCCCTCACCGCTGTTCACAGCCCAGAAAGTTGCGAGACACGGCATGGTGTAGCGGCCAGGCGCCAAAAATCGAGCCGCTTTGTAGACGATGTTTTCATACCTCAGAGCTGAGAAATGGCTTTGCCCGAGATAACCGGTCCGATGTTGCATGGCGACGTGCTCGCGAGTAAAGCACGGCGTGCGTACTACGCAGTGCGAACTTGCTACATTGTAGGCAACGGGGCGCAACACACCTAGGCCGGTGAGAAATTGATATCGAATGCTGTTTTAGTCTCTCTTAGTTTTTATTTCTTTATCGAAGTTGTTTCTTGCTTTTATGCCTCGCAATTCTGCGGACTCCTGCATCAAGGATAAGCAGCGACTGTGTTGCCCGCAACTTGGAGATTAAGACGCGCTTAAGTGAACCCGGTTTCGCTGCTTCGGCTTGGCTTTTTAGGCGTAAAATTGCATATCTGCGCCTCTCTTTTGGCTGGACCGCTGCTGGTGTGGCTAATAGCCGTATAGTGAATGGAATAAAGTCCTCCAGAATGCTAAATTCTGGCGCACAAGAAAACGCAAAGAAGAAGCAAGAAAGGAAAGCGTACTCGCGTTCATTTCCCTTCGTATGCCGGGCTTTTTACCAGATGCGATAAGCAAGGAGCGTTTAATAACATCGCCAGGAGTTGTTTCACGGTCGCCTTATGGACGGAAGCGTGAGCGAATTTCAGATTTTTCGCCAATAGATATTCCGCCGCTGGCGTGAACATTGAAATACAGTAGTGACACCTTAGAAGAACTTCTACATCCGAATGCTGTGCCCGGTTAAAAAATTGATGGCGCATTGTTGCTATGTCGGGCAGATGAACGCAACATTAGAGAATTTACCGAGGGGTCCTAGGCGACAAAATCAAATTGTTTGCTGACAAGGCACTTTTGTAACCCAAGCGCGAAGGATAAAGAAACCAATTATGAGTTTTGTCGTCCCTAAGAATCCATGTGACCCCTGTGGTCACCTGGGGTTCTTTAACGTGCATCTATATCTGCATACACAGGCGTCTTCCCACTTCGCTCCCACCATGGCCGCGAATCGAACCCGCGACCTCGAGCTCAGCGCTACAACATCACTGCCGCCGAGACGTCGTGGTGGCTCGGGAGTGGCGATTAAGCAAGCGTAAAGCGGTCCGGCTGAGTATGTCTTTCCTCTACAGACGTGCACGTTTCGAAGAATTCAAAGTACTTTTTCCTAATAATCTATCAGCTTCGTCAACATTAGCTAAACTGCAGTTTTCAAAGAATAATTGGTCAGTCTAAACTAGATCAGCGCTTCTCTGAATTCGACTAAACTTCTGGCTTTCAGAAATTGGGTCACGGGTGAATGCAAGAAAGATCTGTTGTTCAGGGTCAAATGGTTCTTACTATCACCGCATCATACAAAGGAGCGGACATTCCTTCATTGCGGGAGCATGGAGTACAGCAATAGTTGGCATGTTGTTGCGACCATGATGTTTTGCAAACTTAATAGAATCAAGAAATATGAGTCTTTATCACAAGACCTGTTTCAGTAAAAAAAACGTTAAATTTAAAGTAATTCATTTTTGTTTGTAAGCAACGGAGCATACTGAAACGCTACAGAACATTTTTTTAGTGGTTTCAAATATAGACAACCATTAAACCTCAGTGTGTTTTATCGATATGTTCAGCAAAAGTTACAGTTATACATTAGGGAAAACATGGTCTCGCAGAACTACGCCACTGAACGAGTCACAGGAATGAACTGCACTTTTACATTCCCCAAGATTTCTGCATTGCGCTTGTTATGCAATAGTAGTAAGGTCTTTTCAAGAACTGTACTTGCGGCCGCTATTAAGTCCACGTTACGGATGGTCATCGGTTCTCGTTAGCATCAAGTTGGCAGCTCAGCCTTGCTGCAGGCTTTGACCGAGTGCCAATGCACTGGAGGCTGGAGCGCACGTGCTAACAGAGAGGTTGCATTTGAATTCATCCACAGGCTGTATGTTTTCGGAGACAAATGAAGACGTGATCGGCATTTGCAACAATACACACCCCGGTGGCCCAGTGGCTATGGCATTGCGCTACTTAACACGAAGTCGTTGTTCCGGCCCTGGCCTGAACGGCATCCTGTCCGTTGGGCACAGAATGCAAAATACTCTCGTGCGCTGTGCTGTGGGTGCACATTGCAGATTTGCCAGTGGTTAAAATCGAGTCATAGCCTTCCAATACGGTGTGCCTCCATGCCAATTGTTCAGTTTCGGAAAGCTAAACGCCTAAAATTTAGTTTTAGTTGCGACAGTAGATTCATGGCTATTGCTGCAATGGCATTGTCCCCCTTGGACTGGTCCCCAGAACGTATCGCTGATCCAAGAAGGCGGCATATGGGTTATCGACTGTCCCAAAAGTTTCGAGGTCTTCTCATCCGCATCACCATGAGCGAACTCGCATATGAACTCACAACCTAAGGTAAAGCTTGATTTTCAGGCGACTTGTCGCGCTTGTGTTATGCCAACTTTCCTCTTCTTGTGCGTCTTCTCACTTCAACGCCACTCCTTCCGATGATGATGATTATGGCTGTTTGAGGCATCCTTTTTAATAGGGGCGGAACCAAGTGATCTCCAATCCGCTACATGATGCGTACGTGTTCTTATATTGTAAGCCGGCACACTGTCTATCTTTACTTGATATCGCAAAGTTACCTGTGCTTATGATGATCATTTCTTCATCTTGTTTCTATTTTTTCCCACCATTAGTCTAAGGGTCTCTTGCCTATCTCCCAGCGCTTCTGGGAGATCGACGTTCATTGCGGCACTCACTGAACGAACACCTACGCATTTCATGACAATGTCCGGAATCTTCTCCGGATGTTTTTCTGCAATGGCGGCGTTTCTTCGCTCTGGCGTCTTTTGATGGAAGAGACAGTTGCTCTGTCTTCTTATTCCGCTCTTCCAAACCTTTTCTTTCCCTCGGTTCGCATCTCAGTCTTGATGACCCCGAACGGGTTCTGTGAGTCGACAAACTTTGCGAAGACATTCTGCACAAACCGCAAGTACGACAGAGACACTTGCCGTACAATTTGCCGTGGTAGGCAAATATTATTTGGTCCAAGGAGGAGGAAAGAAACGGAGAAATCATGGATGTTAAAGCGAAATTCGTTGGTTGACCCCCCTACGCTGGGGAACGGGAGAGGTGGAATATAAAGGTGATAGAGAGAGAGAGAGGAAGGGAAGATTTGGTCAGCTCGCGCATGCGCGCGGAGGGCACCACTAAGTCAAATGAATTTACAAAGCCAGTCACCGTCAAGAATCAGAAAAGTGCCTTCAGAGCCTTGACGCCTGACGAACGGTGTCTGAGCAGCGCCTGCGCGGACAACAGCCGATTGTCCAGTCGTCGCAATGCGTTAGAGAGAGTCTTTGCGATTTGAATCGACGACACTGGCACAATAAATACTCGATGTGCTATTTGCTGCCACAAACCTCACACGCATCACTGTGGGTCATTCCAATAAATGTCATGTAAGCTTTCGTGCAGGCCACTCCAAACCAGCGCCCGTACAAAAGCGATGCATCACGTCGATGAAGCCCGGGTATAGGTAGGAGCTGGATGGAAGGGTTCAATTCAAATAACCTGGTTCGCCTTATATCTGGGGTGCTCCTCTGTGCAAGAGAGTGCGTCCGTGCGATGTGACTGCGCTGCCTTGCAGCGTCTATCATGGAAAGATGAATGGAAACTGTGTTCTTCTTGATGTGACGCTCGCACATCTTTGCGTGATCGTTTCCACTGATTACGCAATGACCAGGTAACCAATAGAACATAATTTTGCGGCCGTTTTTGTTTTGCGTCATAATGAAGTCTGACGATTTAATACGCCAGTTGGCTATGCGATCCACGTAAGAGAATTTACTGCATACAGTGTATAGCTGGCCCTCAATAAAGCTGGCCCATTTACCAGGTCTGTCTGTGTCAATATATTGGAGTTCACTGCGCACAGTCATGACTTCTACAGCCCTACACGTCGTGGCATGTGACGTCTTGACTTGTAGCCTTACTTCTCGTGTTGCTATAAACACAGCACTGCCAGAACTTGTCGGTATAGTGGATCCATCAGTATTAATGTGTACGTGGTTTCTGTAATTCTCGTACAACAGGAGTAAGCTGACTTGTTTTAATGCAGACTGTGGTAGGTCTTACATTTTCGAAGTCCTGAGTCGTGAGGTGTACTTAAGGACGGCAGAAACATCATGGCGGAAACAGTGTTCTGGCCGTGAGTAGGTACCTCGATATAAGCCAGGCACGAAAGGCACAGACATTTGCACTATATGTTGTGGGGAGACTTTCTAAGGTGGGGCCGGAAATGTTAATAGTTTCAGCCGTTGACGTGCGTCGTGGTATTACAAGGCGTTTCCTAAGAGATTTGGCGTGAATGCTCTGTATTTTAGGAAAGTTAGTTTTGCAGGTGTTGGATTTAACAGATTGGCAGGAACCCTACAATCAACACTCCGTACAACTGTATGATGGATCGAGTGTGTGCCCCCCCCCCCCCCCCGGTTCATTCCTGCAGGGAACTTTATCACATGACCAATAGCAATCAGCCGATTTCCCATGTGGTTCACTTGAGGGGTCCAGTACAAGTATCTCTGAATCACAACTCTCAGGAACCTGTGACCTCTGCTGAATGATATATCTTGTCATTTGAGTGATATGCCTGTGATGAGCAGGTTCTTTTGTGTAATATTTTCTGGCGGTTCTCTGAGGCGGAGCCTCCCAGAACCTAATCGAGGACAAAGCCGTTTGTTGTGAAAAATAGACACAAACTTTTAATGAAACTAGAAACGAAAATTGACCCATAAAAAAACACACAACGATAACATGAAAACACGTAGCTGGAACGCTACTGTTATGAGGCAAGTTCGGGCAGGCTGCGGGTGTGCGTATGCACTACAGTCTCGACGCGGCGAAGCGGAGACGACGAGAGAAGCGTTGTTGGTCTCACCAAAGGACGTTGTGTCGGAGCGTCGTACAGGCTGCCAGAGCGTGGCAGCTCTGGCTCGGAGGGAGAGGACAGGCGGCTCGGCAGCACGAGCCGACGGTGGTGGCGTTCTGATCGGGCAGCTGATCGTGGCACTCGGGCTCGTAGCCCGACAGCTCAGGTTCTGCCCACGGACGCAGACGCTCACCGGCCTCGGGCAGCAGCAGTTGATTATCGGGCAGGGTGGCGATGCCCGGGAAGGCAGGCGGCTTGGCAGCAGGGGTTGACGGCGGCGGCGTTCTGGCCGGGCAGCTGGTCGTAGAGCTCGGGTCCGTAGCCCGACAGCTCTCGTTCTGCCCACGGCGCAGACGCTTGCCGGCCTCGGTCAGCGGTTGACGATCAGGAAGAGTGGCGACTCCCAGGAAACTGGTTGGCAGGAGGCCCCGGCCGGGTGAAGTCCTGGTGGCTCGGGTCCGGAACCCGACGGCCGTCTTCAACTCCGATAAGTGGTTCTTGAGGAAAAGGGAAAGGTTGGCGCTATCTTCTGCAGCCCATGAGGGAGCACGGCTCAGCGCCAAATAACTCCCGATCCGGTGGCCGACCTTGTCCTGGTGCGGCTTCTGGAACTCCTCTCCCCTACTGCCAGCGCGGCTCCTTTTTCTGCGGCTTTGGTCGATTCGTCGACTTCTCATTGGCTGCTCGAGGCTCCGTGTTCCTTTGCGATTGGATTGGCTTTATTTTGTTGTTTTCCTTGTGACGGGCGTGTTCACGTGCTGGCCGCTCTTTGGCGTCGTCGTTTTCGGCGCGCCACGGTAGAGCGGCGCGCGCTCTCCTTGTCGTCTGCTCCTTGTGTCCAACCACTAACCACGTCGCGCACCACACATATCACTGTCTCCTACCGCCGCGCCGTGTCGCGCACTACACATCACATAAGCCCTTTTTGGGACAAGTTTTTCCACAGGAAAAACTGCCGGTCAGTGCGCGACACATTCACACTTCAATCACTGTGGGTCCACCACACATATTCTAGTCTTAAAGTTCACGGGGCATTGAAGCACAACACTCACGAATGCACACAACAAGCGAAAGCCCTTACAAGTTAAATACAATGTTTACGGGCGTATAAAGGATGACCCTCACAAAACTACTTCAAATAAAGCACTCATAGTTGATAACCAAGTTGTCTAACAAAGATGTTCCTGTCCGAGGATCCAAAAAAAAATCCAATGGCCGGGGATCTACAGCATCCTCCTCAGGTTACTCTAACCCACATTAGGCGAATCGCGGCTCGTCACTTGTGCGTTCGACATGACAACACTACAGTAGCGGTGCCAATTGCTACACCCCGTGAAATGCGATTTCGAAGGGCGGCGAGCATCTGCTGAGGTGCTGAATTTCGAAGAATTCCTGACCCAGACGCTTAGCTGTATCGCCGACCTCTATGTGGTCGTGCAAGCATTCGCACTCGCCTCAGTGGAAATTATCTCCTCTGACGCAAGAGAGGACTGCTCCACTTCCTTAGTCACGGGTTGAAGTGCAAAGTCGATGCCTCCCCTTTACATTCTTCAGCGACATGTATCTGGGAACTCCGAAGGGTTTCTCTTTAACTGCATGTTACCGGCCTCCTCAGCTAGCAGACCGGCTGAACCGACCTTGCTGCATGAGGGACTCTCACTAAGTATTACAAGCTATGGGTCTTGCACTTAAAGTCTACTCTGTTCCTTCCTCCGAGAACCTCGGTACTTGTCTCCTTGCTGAGTATCTCTGTACTCATGTCTATTGCACATTGACCTATCAGGTTTTCGGGGACGCAGGCAGGCAAGCTCACCTCTTGAGGCGATTCATCTGGGTGGTCCTCGCACCTGGCGAGGCCACTTGTCACCATTGCAAGGGGCACACCGGAAGAGTGGGGGAGCGTTTCCTCGCTCGCCTCGCACTCTTCGAGGTCATGGGCAATGCGAACCTTTGCCCGGTCCGTCGGGCTTTCTAGAGGTCTATATGCCTCTTCATTTGATGTGCTTTTTGTTGCACTGGTTCGCAGGGGCGTAGCCAGGGGGGGGGGGGGGTTGGGGGGGTTTCAAACCCCCCCCCCCGAAATTTTTTCCGCAACCCCCCCCCCCCCCCGCCCCACTTACCCACCCTTTGTTCACGTCGCTTCGCGCTGACATAATTCCAGGAACCGGTGCTACTATATCACAATTTCATTCCTGGGCGCTTCTGTTTGGGTTGGTAATTTACAGCGAATCATTTCTGCATATGGAAAAAAACTGTCGCGATGTTTGTCAAGGCTTTGACGCTCTCTGAGGATTTGGGCGAGAATGTGGCGGCTGCATTCTGAAGCAACAAATGTGGCAGCCGCATTTTAGATGAAGGCGAAAATGCTCGAGGCCCGTTTACTTAAATTTAGGTGCACGTTAAAGACCCCAGGTGGTCGAAATTTCCGTATACATTTCCGCCGCTTCCCTTCAGGTGCCGGTTAGGCCGCGCTCGCGCAGGATCTTAGGCTACGTTCACGCTTGGTCTCGGAGCTGTCGGAAGCGGCAAAATCTTGCAAAAATCCACCCGCCTAGTCGGCAAAACAGGCAGAAAAAAAAGCGGCGAGCCAAATCGGTCTCGGACCGATTTTTTCGCTATGGCGAAGCGGAAACGCGGCGGAAAGTCATTCTGCTCGACCGGAAGCTACACTAGCATGTAAACAACCGGTCGAAATTAGATTGAACATGGCACCAAAAGTGTAGGCTGTAATGCTGATCGACGCGATCAAGAACCAGCCCTTGCTCTACGACAAGAGTGGCACTAAAACGTACTGCCAGCAATACTCGCGATAGTATTCAATTTCGCGCGACCGGAGGTGCGGCAATGAAGCCTTGGCGTGACCCAACTTCTCGCGCTTTTGCAAAGCCAGGCGAACCCACCACCACCGTTTCCAAGGTGTCCGCGTCTTCCGTTTATTCATTGTCCATTTCTAGAAAACAAGTAGGTAGAAGTATAAAAGCCATTTCTTCTTCCACTTCCATGGCAGACAATAGTTGGGCAGATTTCTCGTTGGCGCTCCATAATTCGTGCACGTGCACGGTATGTTGCAGGTTTTGGCGAGCCCCAACACAAGGGCCGTCCGGGTTTTAGCTTTGGTGTTCCCGTTGCCGCTTTGGTGTCCTGGAGGCGCCGACAATAATACGAAATGATGAAATGTTATTACAACTTGTAAATAAAAGCTATTAAAGAAATATAATCACGCCTAGGCACCAACCTGTGACTCAGCGCTACCGCGCCCGTGTGAGGAGAATCACGGAACGCCAACGAGCAATTTACCGAAGGTCGCAAATGACACGCGAAGTTGCACAAAATGATCACTTTTGATGACGGGTGGGTCAATGAATGAACATACCGCTCGAAATAATGCGATAATGAGCGCCACCACGCCGACAAACGTACGCAGACTAGATGGATGTGGACGAAAGCGGCAGCGGCGGTAGCAAAACAAATGTGAACAACTTGGACATGCGCGGAAAAGATTTTCCGGCCGCTTTGGCCTTTCCGCCCGCTTGCCGCTTCCCAAGTGTGAACGTAGCCAGTCTGCGCGCGAAACGTCTCTTGTATGCGATTGCGCCCCAGCAATTGCGCAAGGCTGGTAGTTGCGGTTTTGTTGTGAAATCCCAAACCAGCAATGTACACACGAAGGGGTTGATGCCAGCAGTGAAATTCCACCGACTCGCAACAGAATGAACGAAACAGGCAGCCGACAAGCATGGATTACTGCTGTGCGCAGTGCAGCGTAAGTAAACTCTTGTTGCAGGCGCTGACAGTTCTCGTCGGAGTTCACGTGTCCTGAGAAATTGATTATGTGCACTATGCACTGAACAAGACCGGAGTTCATTCCTGCATCACTAGTAGAGCACTGCACGGGCCGATTTTTTCAGCCCGGGCCCGGCCCGGGCCCGTTCTTACGTTGGGCGGCCCGCCCGAGCCCGATCAAAACTTTTATGGCGAGACCCGGGCCCATAATCTACGTTACCCGCACGGCCCGGCCCGCCACCCCTTTACCTTAGGCCCAAGCCTGGCCTGAGCCCGACTCGAAACCGGCCCGAACCCGGCCCGAGACCGAAAAATAATGTTTTTCAGAGTTGAGACGCCCGAGAATAACTCGCTGCACGTTACATGCACACCACCAGAAAGCCCTGCCCGGACCCGCGTCAAGAAACCCGAGCCCTGCCCGGGCCCGGGTCAAAAAGCACACGCTGTGCCCGAGCCCGGCCCAAGCCCGTGAAAAAACTGTTCTACCCGGCCCGGCCCGGCCCGTGGGCCGGGCCCGGGCTTTCGCGTAAGCCCGAGCCCGTGCAGTGCTCTAATCACTAGTACACCAATCAGTCGAGATCCTGTGAGGTACAAGGCCGCTTCCTGTTTGCACCGGCGTAAGTGAAGCAGAAATCAGTTGCACTCACTACTTAAAATGCGTACACATGCCATATCTATGCTGTGCGGTGAAATATTCTGTACAATTCTGAATCTGTTGACGTACAGGCAAATGACCGCTGCACACTCGCACACAGCGGAAGACACAGCGGCCCATGCACTTGCCGCAGGAAATGCAACCCTCTCGTATGAGGGAGCAGGGCGACGAAAGCTTCGAAAAAAAACCTGCCCCGTTTTTGCGCGTACTTAAATTTTCTAGCGCAAAGACGCAGCGAACAAGTTATTGCTATGGGAGTATGTATAGCCTGGTCACGCATGCATTTTCACGTGTACAGCCGACCTTGACTTGTGAAACGCACTTCGCCCCGACGAGGACGACGCCACCTACGCTTAACGAAGATTAACAATTAATTATGGCTTCTCCGATCGGGCGGGTCGTCTCAATGATGCGTTTTCGAAGACTGGTCCATTCAGTGGCGCGATGAGAGACCGTTGCTCCAAACGCCCACTGTACCTGTCGTGCTTACTGTATTTTACTGGGCTTGCTTTACTTTTTACTTAATGCTTCACAAGCACACGGGAGGGGGGGGGGGTCCCATGTCTGTGATATACATGTAGAGAGTCTGATTAAGCTACCGATATTTATTATCGATCACGCTACATAGAGGCAACAGACGCTTGCCCCCCCCCCCGGTCGGGCCGGTGAACCCCCCCCCCCCCCCCCCGAAAAAAATTTCTGGCTACGCCCCTGCTGGTTCGCATGCGTGCCTCCTTGCTGTTTTTGTCCTCTTCGAAGTCACAGTTCATGCACACCGTTGCCAGCCTGTCGGGCTTTCTGACGGCATTTTTGCCTCTTTATCCAAGGTGCTTTTTCTAGCACAGGTGCGCATGCGTGCATCGATTTCATGAGAAGCTGCCTGCTGTCTGCTCCCTGAGCTATCCTCCGCCTCCTTGAGGTTAATTTCAGGATCTAGATTGGTCTGTTCCTTGTTTAATTCTCGGCTGCCCCCTGGTTGCGTGCCTTTTTCGAACGGAAGGCCGCGACGGCGTTCGGGGCAATCGCTAGACATATATTTCGAACTGCTGAGCCTGGAGCCTGCGTCAAACGTTTGCTCAATAGAGCTTGCATACGACTCCAGCTCGCAAACCTCTCTCAGTGAGCGTGCCCTTTCAGCCTCCGCGACCCTGAGACGCAACTGCAAAACACGTGCCTCGCGCTCAATCTGTTCTCTTTTCGCTTCTCGCTCCGCAGCGCGTTCTTCTCGCGCTCGCGCCTGCCGCTCGGCGAACCACGCTTTTAGCTCTGCTCCCTCTAGCCCCATGCGTTCCGCTAAAGCTAACAGCTCTCGCGTGCTAGCCATGTTCTTAAACTGATAGAATTAGCAAGAGAATCCAAACAAACAGCTTTGTCCTGTCGCGGACGCCAATTTGTGATGAGCAGGTTCTTTTTCTTGTGTTAATGTTTTCTGGCAGTTCTCTGAGGCGGAGCCTCCCAGAACCTAATCGAGGACAAAGCCGTTTGTTGTGAAAAATACACACAAACTTTTAATGAAACTAGAAACGAAAATTAACCCATAAAAACAAACACACAAAGATAACATGAAAACATGTAGCTAGAACGCTCATGATATGAGGCAAGTTCGGGCAGGCTGCGGGTGTGCGTATGCACTACGGTCTCGACGCGGCGAAGCGGAGACGAGACGACGAGATAAGCGGTGTTGGTCTCACCAAAAGACGTTGTGTCGGACCGTCGTACAGGCTGCCAGAGCGTGGCAGCTCTGGCTCGGAGGGAGAAGACAGGCGGCTCGGCAGCACGAGCCGACGGTGGTGACGTTCTGGTCGGGCAGCGGATCGTGGCACTCGGGTTCGTAGCCCGACAGCTCAGGTTCTGCCCACGGACGCAGACGCTCACCGGCCTCGGGCAGCAGCAGTTGATTATCGGGCAGAGTGACGATGCCCGGGAAGGCAGGCGGCTCGGCAGCAGGGGTTGACGGCGGCGGCGTTCTGGTCGGGCAGCTGGTCGTAGAGCTCGGGCCCGTAGCCCGATAGCTCTTGTTCTGCCCACGGACGCAGACGCTCACCGGCCTCGGGCAGCGGTTGACGATCAGGAAGAGTGACGACTCCCAGGAACGGGTTGGCAGGAGGCCCCGGCCGGGTGAAGTCCTGGTGGCTCGGGTCCGGAACCCGACGGCCGTCTTCAACTCCCGATCCGGTGGCCGACCTTGTCCTGGTGTCGCTTCTGGAACTCCTCCCCCTACTGCCAGCGCGGCTCCTTTTTCTGCTGCTCTGGTCGATTCGTCGATTTCTCATTGGCTGCTCGAGGCTCCGTGTTCTTTTGTGATTGGATTGGCTTCTTTTCTTTTGATTTCTTTTCTTGTGCCGCGTGTTCACGCGCTGGCCGCTCTTCGGCGTCGTCGTTTTCGGCGCGCCACGGTAGAGCGGCGCGCGCTCTCCTTGTCGTCTGCTCCTTGTGTCCAACCACCGCACCGCGTCGCGCACCACACATATCACTGTCTCCTACCGCCGCGCCGTGTCGCGCACTACACATCACAAGCATACAGCCTTCCTTCTGCAGCAAAACACGTAATAATGTCCCTAGCCTCACCAAATGAGTTGAATTGAAGGGTAATGACTACAAGAAACGTAAGTGACTTTTGTAAGCATAAACGTTTTAACGGCTGAGGATAGCTAAAGAAACAGAAAATAACAAAGTAATGAAGACGATGATTTCGCATGGGCTCGAAAAAGACCCACGCAGTCTGGGATGAGTGGTTGTCACCTGTTTGGCTTGCAATCTAAAGGCGGCTTGCCTGACGTCGGGTTGGTGCGTGAGCAGCATAAGATTCACTGCTTTGACATCTTGACGTTATATCGCAGGAAATACAGGGATTTTGCACCCAAAAAAGCTTGCGACTATCAAATGCAATGTCTCCTGAGTTTAATTCTGCCACAGGCTTCAACAAATGACAATCAGGTATTTATCCATAAGCACGAAAAGGTATGAAAACGAAACTTTATGTCTGTAAAGCTCTACTTGCTATTATACACCATACATTCACTTATACAAGTTCAAATAGAATATTATCAACATTGTACTGCATCCAATACAGCGAACAAGCTTGGCTTACGATGAGAGAGGCTCAACC
The DNA here is from genome assembly GCF_013339745.2 of Dermacentor silvarum. NCBI lineage: Eukaryota > Metazoa > Arthropoda > Arachnida > Ixodida > Ixodidae > Dermacentor > Dermacentor silvarum. Next base: position 77,390,724 of record NC_051155.1, read on the forward strand.
GCTCAGCATGTAGCAAGCAGAGATAAAACTCTGGTCTGGTCTCGGAGTCACATTTTTCATAGGGCCAACTGGTACGTTAAATCTGCGTGCAACACAAATCGCTCATTTCAGACTTATTCGAAGTCACTAATGTTGCAGCGCGGAGAGAGAGAGAGAAAAAATCATAAGGGAAAGGCAGGGATGTTAACCAGGCTGAGTCCGGTAGGCTACCCTGCACGGGGGAAGGGGGAGAAGGGATTGAAAGAGGAGAAGGAAGAGAGATGTTCACAGTTCACACCTTGCACGTTTACAGTCAAGCGTTCATCGCTAAGTTTCGTCACAGGCGGTCATGCAGGCTTGTGCACTTCAAAAAGCGCAGCAGCGCCTTTGTAGCCCTGTACATAGAAGACGCACGAGGCCACGGGCCCAAGATCTGCTCCTCCGTAAAAGGCTTGTCGTCTAAGAGCCCCAAAGCACATCGAAGGGCAATCCTCTCTTCTTCGTATCTAGGGCAGTCACCTAAGAGATGTGTGGTGGTTTCCTCAACACCACATGTGCGGCAGTTGGCACTGTCCGCCATTCCAATTAGGAATGAATAGGAGTTTGTAAAAGAAACTCCTAATTGCAGGCGGCACAGTAAGGTTTGTTCATGTTGTTTAAAACCGGGTAAAAATTGTAATTGCATCTGTGGTTCCATGGCATATAGGCGTCGGTTGGTAAACTCTGGTGTATTACATTTCCTTAGAGTTATAGTATGGGCAAGACTGCTGAGGTGCCGCGCTGCATCCATTCTTGACAATGTTATTGGGATTCTTTTATATTCGTCATGTGCTCTTCACCGGCAGCTTTGTCGGCACATTCATTGCCAGTGATATTGCAGTGCCCAGGTAGCCAGTGAAATACAATGTCGTGGCCTCTGACCACCGCTTGATGGTAGCGTAATCGTATCTCTGCTACCAATTGTTCATGTGGGCTGCGGCCCAGAGCTGATAAAAGGGACTGTAGGGCTGCCTTTGAATCACAGAATCGCGGAAGGATCTACTACTGGTTTACTTCTGCGAAGCTTATGAGCGTTTTTCTTGAATGCTAGGTAACAGAGGCATACAGCAGCTATATTCATGACACCGAATTCATTCCACGTTTCCTATTGAGTTCTGCCCCTTTTGGTTAGAAAGGGAAACCTGCAAATTATCATTGGCACAGATATGCCACCAACGCCAGATTGTTTCCAACTCGATGGACCTAGTCCTATGATATTCAGTTTTTCCTACTACATAAATAATAAAGATTCATCAAGCCGCAAGTCCTAACCGAAAGAACTAGCATAGAATTACAGGGTTGTAGAGCCTTTTATAAAACTTCCGATTGAGCCCTTGCTGACTCCGAACTCTTCTCTAATACTTTAATTAGTTTACTGCAAGAAAATGCTGCCGTAAAAAAGAGGTGGCAACTGGCATTTGCCGGGATTATAAGAACTGAAGTTTGCATTTGCTTGGAACAAGGTAACTGCAACATTAAGCACTACATCGAACGTCACCCTTTCTCTGCCACTTTCTTTGTTTTGGATCTTTGACGGATTTCATCTCTTCCAATTTGTTTCCGTTACTCTTTTTTAAAGGAGAGTAAAGTGTTGTCTGGGCACATGGCGTTTCTGCCGAGAATTCTGCTTTGTTAAAGAGCTGTCTGCGGCAGTAGCCGTAGAACAAGAATTTCGCTGAGGGCGTAACACACTCCAGAGTAGCTGCGTTACCTGGTCGTTCCTTTCCCATTTTTTTTTTTGTAACAACGTCATCCTCTTTGTGTGCCCTTCTCTACAGGCACAATGAACCACAGCTGCTGGCGGTCAAGTGTGCGGCAGCCCCAGGCGGTTTAGATACGAAGTGTTAAAAATAGCTGATCGAGCGAATGGTCTTGGACTGATGGAGAACAGTATACAACCGCCAGGCTGAGTTTCATACAATACAATATATTTAAGGCACGCTCTGTCGCGAACTTTCTTGGCCTATGACGCTTGTTTAAAGCAAAACAGGCCCGACGTAGGAAGATAGCGCAAAATATATTTAAAAGTATAAAGAGGCCTGAGGTACTTTTAGTGAAGAGTCCAGGGCGTACGTACAACCAAGGAGGTTTTAAAAAATTTAAACCTCCTTGCGTACAACCAACTTGGTCAACATCGAATGACGTCATAAGCTTTGTGTACGCATTTTGTACCCAATCCATAAAGTATACACTAGTAATAAATGTGTAGAGGACCGCATTTGTAAAAAAAAATCAGGCTAGTTTGCACTCGGTTGCGCAAAGCTTAAGCACACCGAAGCTTAATGGCTGCTACCGCTAGGTATGAACTTGGTTGCTGCTAGGTTTTAGCTTGGTTTAACTTAACTACACATGGAGGAAGGTATTCTCGAGCGATTATTTTCGGAGGTACCTTCCCCTTCGCGACATTTCGCGTTACTAGCGCTGGACGCGTGGGCGCCTACGAGCGACAGCGCTCCTGGCATGCCACAAACGCCGGCAAGCTAACCAAGTTTTGTACAGTGACAAGAACGCTGTCGCTTGCCGAAGCCGAAAGCGTTGGTGACATTTCACGTTATTAGCGCCGAACGCGTGGGCGACTACGAGCGACACCGTTCCTGGCATGCCACAAAGGCAGGCAGGCTAACCAAGGTTGGCACAATGCCAAGAACGCTGCTGCTTGGCGATTCCAAACGCGTAGGAGGCTAGCCGCTCGGTATCAATCGGCCAGCTTCGCTTTGTCTTGAGCTGTGCGCAGCCTAGTGCAAGGTTTCGCTTTTTATTGCGATAACAATTATAGGGACACTCCAAAGAAGATTTGTGCCGTCGGCGTCGCCGTCGTCGTCGTCGTGAGGTTCCGTATGACGTCAGTGGAGATGAAATCGTCGCCGCGCGCCGAACGCTGTATGTGCGAGTGAAACGGCGCGAGGGACGCGCGCTTTCACGGGGAGTGAACTCACGGCGGAGAACAAACGCGCGTTCTGCGCCGTGCTCCCTTAAGGGCTGCAGAAGTAGGCGTCTCCTCCTTTACAATCACCATATAAATAGAGCAAACGCGCCTTCTTCCGACGCGCGAGAGGCCGTGTGGGGGGGGGGGGGGGGGAGGGAAGGGAGGGAGGCGACGTTTAGCTGCGGCACCAAGTGCCAATTCATATCAGAGGCTCTGGCAACAGTCACCAGCGCCGCACGGATTTTGTGCGAACGCGGGCAAAACGCCGAGGGTGTCGACAACAGTTCTGCGTGCTGCCGGTGCTGCTGCATGTATACAGCTACTATCGTTACTCAGTTACGGTGGCTAGATGGGTAGGTGTGCCGTCCGCCGGGCACGAAGAGTAGTTCAGCGCTTCTCCGCATTATGACGACAAAATTGGCGCTGCGGTCGGGGGTCTGTCGCAGGCGGCGCGCGTCGTCTGCTGCTGCGGCCACGTTACATTGCAATTGCGGCGCATTTACCATCGTATTTAAACTGGAAACCACATTCACAGTGGTATCATAGACAGTTACAAATTTCTTAACGCAGCAGAGCTCTGTAACTTGCGAAGGTAACGTACTTGCCTTTTCCGTCACCCGTTCGTTTCCCCGTTTGACATTCAAGAATATAATAGCTATTAACGCTGTTTAGTTCGGTAAACACGTTAAACTTGAGTGCACGAGGCGAAGCACACATTTTGTATCGAATAAATAGCCCTTCATCAGTTCTTTTGAAGCGAGAAAGGCGAAGTTTGCTTTGCAGAATAGATGTAGTATGTAGGGGCTGTACACGAAAGTGCAGGGCGTATTCGTATACTACGGAATGTGCAACAGAAATGCTTTGGCTTGAAGGGATGTAAAACACAGTGGAATAAATATTGATATTCGTACAACTAAAATTCTTTGATTCGAATTCCTTGACTGCAGTCAAGGAAATTGAACCAAAGGATTTTAGTATTGGGGCTAGTATAAATCTATAACATATATTATAAACTTGTCGGTGATAAAAGAAAAAAGTTCTTACGTCGTGCGATTATGTATGATGAAATCAGTAGCTTGTCGCATGAAAAATCATAGTTTGGACTCGTGAAGATCGTATGTAAGTATAGTTGAATACGATAATAATTTAGTTAATTCTTCGGTCACACACGCAAACCATGCAGCAACACCAAGCTTTTATTGCAACTATAGCTTTAAATGAAACACTTCACTGCAGCACAGCGCTAAAAATGCACGTAGAGTAGCCGCAGCGTAAGGTGCTTTTTATTTTCTGGAGTACGCTCAGAAGTTTTGGTCCTCACAAGGAAGTGCAGGCGAGCAATGTATTAGCTTGATGATGCTGTTCATAATTTCGATTTTATGCTGCTCACAACCCATGACTCCTGAACGCTTCAGCTGGCGAAAGGAAAAGAAAAGATGCCAGCGGCAGGGCATATCTGCCAGTCGTTGCGCTGTAAACCGCGGCCGCTGCACTTGAAGCTGAATTTTTTGCATACACAAACATTTCGTCGGCCGTCTTTGAGCAGGTTACAAGTACTCATTCTTCACCTGTAGAACACGCGATATTTGCATTCGCATCCTATCTGCTTGGAGCATGTGGGTGTTTGGCCAATGTCTCCAGAGGAGGCATTGGTTTGGCTCGCTGTCTTTTCCGGATTACTTCAATGGCCGACATGCCGTTGGAGCCTCGCTTGTTGTTTTTCTGGAAATGTTCTTCAATTTGTAAGGCGCAGCGTCGGGTAGCACCGAAGGAACAGCGTCACTCTAACCGCACATACGCCATCGGAATCTGCACAATCTTCCTGCCGGTCATACGCTCGATGACATGCTCCTTGAAGTGGCGCTGGCACATGACTAATGCGGTTGAAACATTTTTCTCAGCCCGGCGAAGGGTAAGCTGACGTCTCTCGGAATGTTCTGGGTCTCAGCGCATCGAAACCGATGATTCTTTAGCGCGTGGTTTTCATGGTTGTAGCCAAACTTACAATTCGGCGCAATGCAAGTGGTGCTCTTCCGGCTTGTTTTCTTCTGTGCAGGAACACTTTCACTCTGTCCCGGAGTCTCACGAGCTTAGTATTCACGAATATCACCCACAGTCTTCACTTCGCTCCTTAAACTTCCAAGGAAATTACAAGAATTCGGAGAACTATCGTGACTGCGAGCGCAGCGCTCCGTGCCCTGAGCGTGTTAACAGACGATATAAATGACCGATTTTCAAACTTACTCATTGCAACAAGAAACATCGCACTGTTAAACACTATCGCAATATAATTTAACCATTTTCTTTCAAGTTTTACTGTGAAAACTTATTATCTTAAATATTACTAGCGCGCAATAAGAACACTGTCAGTAGCAGACGAACCTCTGACCGCAGCGCCACTTCTGCTGTCATGATACGGAGAAGCAGTGAACTACGCCGGTCAGCACAACTACCAATCTAGGCACCGTAACTGCGTTTAGCTCTCTACAAATTTGCTATCGCAATTGATGCTTCGCCTTTCAGGTGAAACTGCGGCAACTTTTTTATCTCCTGGCTCAGCGAGCCGCGGAGAGAAGAGAGACAGGGGTCGGGAAAGCAGGGAGCTGGCGAGGAGAAGACCGCGTTGTGTCCTCCTCGGCTGGCTGAAACAGCTGGCTTAAACAGCTTCGCTGGTAAAAAACAAAAATGTATAGGCAGGCACATTGGAAAATAGGCAGCTCTAAAATAGCGTTGGGCGCCCCACGCATGTTAAACGCAAGAATATTTGCGGCACGCTAGGGAGCACGCGTTTTCGATACATTAGAGAGCTTTAGCGTGTCCGCTATTCTGGTATCGTTCGCAGATTACCGGGTTAGCACAGGTGTAAAGGTGAGTAGCATGGTTGGTGGCTCCACCTGCTGCCGCAGAGCTAAACCAGACAAACGTGGAGCTATTTATTTATTTATTTATTTATTATTTTATATTGTTATTTATTTATTTATTTAATTATTTATTTATTTAATAGTCAGTTACCTCACAGGCTCACGAAGGAGTATTGTTTGAGAAGAGGATACAGGGAATTAGCAAAAAGAAAGGAGCTACAAAGGAATTATACATTGTTTACGGGTAAACATGATAGAACAAATATCTAACAATGTCTAACGCCATGAATGAAACAAAACGAGTGTGTGAAATAGCTAAAAAGGACTACCAATAAACTATACAAATGGTAGCTGGTAAAGATGAAAGAACAAGTCTCTAACAATGTTACCGCAGTACAAAACAAACAAAAACAAAAGAGAAAAAAGCTATATAAAGAACAAGTCTCTAACAATGTTAGCGCAGTACAAAACAAACAAAAAGAAAAAAAGCTATAAAACTTCGCTAAAATAATTACTTAGGTGCGCAGTAAGGTTACTTGTGATGAATTATGTAAATAATATGCATAAGTGTGCTCTGAAGGATAGAGGGTCAGGAATGTCAACTATGTCGTTTGGTAGGTTATTCCAATGCTGAATGGCACGTGGTAACGCGGATGAATTGAAAGCATTGGTTCGGCCAAAGATACGCTGGAAACTGAGATGATTATGCAGACGCCGAGAAATACGAGATGGGCGAGTGAGCAGCAGGGTGGACGGGCGCGTGCTGTGGACAATTTTGTGAAACAGACAAAGCAGTGATATGGTTCTTCGTGATTCAAAAGATGGGAGAGATAAAGGTGACCTAATGCTTGTCACGCTAGACTGGCGGTCATCACGTGTATTTTTAAATTATGACTATGAAATAACTACGACAACTTGACGACGGTGACACGAGGACGATGAGATGACATCGACTGTATGACGACGGTGGTGTGACAATGACGGTATGATAACCGGAGGAAGAAGCGAGTATCACGAGATGGTACGACCAAGATAGCATTCTGGCTACAGTATGGCAAAGGACGCTTGCTTGCATAGATATACGACGACGGCATAAAGGCGACGATGGCGTGACAAAGGTGGCATATTCACGATTTAATGACGCCATCATGATTATGATAGAATGGCGCACAAGTAATGACGTCGATGGAACGATGAAAGTGGTATGACGACAGCAGCATGACGACAATGGGATGATGATACTGAAATGATCACGATAGCGAAACGACAACGTGACGAGGACGGCATGACAACCGTATGACAACAAATGCATGACCACGCCTGGCGTGAAAATGGCGTCAGGACAACGGGATGACGAGAAGTGTATGACAGTGGCATGACAATGTCTGTACCACAAAAACAGTATGACGACGATGGCGTGATGGCGATAGCCCGAGGAGAGTCGAATGACAAAGCTGGAATGACGACGATGCAACGACCACGTCGGTATCATGACACCGAACACCGAGTGGCCCAAGCTGTTAGAAAACTGGGACCACTTGGCTGCAGTAGAAGGCGCGACGATGGCAGCATGGCAAGAATGAGATCCCAAAGCTGGGATCCATTAAACAACCGCGATGGTATAACTATGGCGGTGGGACAACGAATGCATGACGACTGTGTAACGACGATGACCTGACGGTGACATCATGACCAGTGTCGGATGACATTGCTAAAACGACGATAATGGGACCACCACGACGCCATCCCAACCACGAGGCTATACCTAGTGGACCACGCTATTAGAAAACTGGGGTCACTGGGTATGAGGATTACAGGATGACGAGCGTAAGATATCACGACGCTGGTATGACGATAGTGAAACGACCACGACGGCCTTACGACCTAGTGGCCCAAGCAGGTAGACCACTTTGGCCATTGGGTCAGTGTACGAAGCAACATAGATAGATAGATAGATAGATAGATAGATAGATAGATAGATAGATAGATAGATAGATAGATAGATAGGCTCAAATCGGCGAAAGTAGGAGAATAGTGCTATTAGCATTGGCACTTTGTTGCCTAACATTTACGGTTGCTGATCAGGATGGCTCAGACGTTTTCCTTTATCATGGAGATGTCCTGAACTGATAGTTCGCGTCTGTATTTACCTCCGAGGCTGCCAGAAAGTACCGGTACTACTTAGACAAAATTCCATCGTTATGCCACCGGTTGTCACCACAATTGAGGCCATTGTGAATATCATTAACTGAAACACAACACCTAACATGGAGGACGCTTAAGCTTCACCTTTAGGAGTGGAACGCGATAGCATTCAAAGGTCCCTGGCCGCCTCTCACGCTTCCCGGAAACTGCGGCTTCTGTGTTTAGCGGGGAACGCTGGCGGCGAACGCTGTGCACGAAGCCGAGCTTACTCCGGCGGGTAGAGAGAGAGAGAGAGAGAGAATAAACTTTATTGTACGAAGAGTGGTTGGTGTGGTTATTCTCGGGTGGAGCCCTCTTGTAGAGCCCCACTGGCCGCGGCGGCTCGCCGGGCCTGGTCCAGGGTCGCCAGTTGGCTTCCCAGTGCCAGCTCGGAAAGTCGTGCCTCCCAAGACCACGTTGGGAGTGTCTGTGATGAGCTCACCAGCCTGGATACTGCCTCGGCTGGGCGTTCCGTACACTTGCATGTAACGTGTGTCAGTGTGGCTGTGTGGTCGTTGCACCAGGGGCATACACTGGTTGTGTATACCTCTGGAAACATTGCGTGCAACCTTGATATGTGCGGGTAAGTGTTGGTTTGAAGGCGGCGCCAGTCCCTGGCTTGTTGGCTGCTTAACTTGGGATGTGGAGGAGCGTACTTTCGTCTGGTCAGGCGTTGGTGCTCCAAAATCTGCCTGCTCGTGATGGGATCTTCATGGTGGTTTGTGAGGGGCCTCGAAGAGTCTTCTGTGGCTCGGCCAGCAAGTCCGCGAGCTACACAGTCGGCCTCCTCGTTGCCTTCGAGGCCTGTGTGCCCTGGGCACCAGACGATCCCATGGTCCTCAGTTAGCGTGGGGCCCAGGATATCGGTGACGCACCTGGGAAGTGTGCCTCTAATATATAACCGACAGGCGGCCTCTGAATCCGTCAGGATATATGCGGAGCGACCTCCTCGTTCTGCTTCTTTGATTGCGAGGGCTATGGCTGCTGCCTCTGCGGTGGCGCTTGATCTGGTGCGTATAGATGCGCAGGCCACCACTTTCTTTTGGTTAACTACTGCCGTTGCGTATGCCGGTTTTCTGGGGCCTTGTGGTGTTGTGGAGTAAAGGCTAGCGTCGGTGAAATAGGTATCAGGATCGTTCCTTCTCTGGAGGAGTTTTCGTGCTCGTGCTTGCCGGCGCTTTCGGTTGTATAGCGGATGCATGTTTTTGGGGACAGGTTCCACGATGATGCGAGCCCGTAGGTGCATCGGTACGATGACTGTGTCGTCTCCGCAGTATTGGGGGGTGAGCGGGTATCCCAGTCTTTGCAGTAGTTTTCTGCCCTGGTGTGTGGTGTTGAGTCGTTCTCTTTGTGCGATTAGCGTTTCGGCTGCCAGTTCTTCATATGTGTTATTTATGCCTAACGACATGAGCCTGTCAGTGCTCGTGCAATTCGGAAGTTGGAGTGCAGCTTTGTATGCGATTCTTATGAGCTTGTCGATGTTTTCTATTTCGGTCTTGCGTGTAGCTTGGAAGGGCAGAGCGAAGGTAATTCGGGTGAGGACGAAGGCCTGTACGAGGCGTAATGTCTCGCCTTCTGTCATCCCATCTTTACTTCTTGCTATTCTAGCTATGAGGGTTGTAATACTTTTTACGGTGTGTTTGAGTTTCTCTATTGCCGTCTTTACGCTGTTATTTTCTTATATGTGCATGCCCAGGATTCGTGCTACCGGGGTTCTGTTGATGCATTGTCCGGCAATCGTCAGGTGAAGTGGGGGTGCACGGTTGGACTGGGTGCGCGGTGGTCTTATCTGCAGGTATTCCGATTTGTTTGGGGTGCAGGTCATACCTGCCGCCTGAAGGTAGCTTTGAATCTTGTCTATAGCGTTTTGCAGGACATCTTGCCGTTCTCCATAGGAGCCCTTTGGTGCCCATAGTGTAATGTCGTCCGCGTAAAAGGCACAGCCCAGGTTCGGTATATCCTCGAGTTGTAGGACTAGCTTCGGGAGCCCGATGTTAAACAGGAATGGTGACAGGATGGAACCCTGGGGCGTGCCTTTCAGTGGAAGTTCGTATGGTGGTGAGTTTGTTCCGGCCATGCCAATCTGTGCCTTGCGATTGCCAAGGAATGTAGAGGCATAATGGAATATGCGTTCACCGCATCCAATGGCTGTGAGGCCGTCTAGTATGGCAGAGTGCGCGATGTTGTCGAAGGCTTTTTCGATGTCGAGGGCAAGGAGTAAGTTGTTGAGGCTACCTGGAGGTGGGTTGAGCACCGCCTCTTTGAGCAATAAGAATATGTCCTGGGCAGACATCCCTCGCCTGAATCCGTACATAGATGTTGGTAGGAGCCCTTGTTCTTCAGTGTATTGTTCGAGGCGAGTGAGTATGACTTTTTCAAACATTTTGCCCATACAGGATGTTAGTGATATTGGTCGCAGCTGGTCAAGGCTTCTCCGCTTTCCTGGTTTCGGTATTAGTACGATCTGGGCCATTGTCCACTCAGTGGGTAGTTTTCCACCCGGTGTCCATATTTCTTGATTGAAGTGGTCCGTGATGGATTGTAATGTGTCAGTTCTAAGGTTCCGTATCATGGCGTTTGTAATACCATCCAATCCGGGTGCTGTACTCTTTTTGAAGCTTTGCGCTGCTTACACCTCTGCGAAGGTGATGGGTGCGTCCAGCTCGTGGTTAGGTGTTCCTGTGTATTCTTGACTAGTTATTGAATTTCCGTCCCGCTTGCGTTCTCCTGTGTGCCGTTGTTTCAGCTCTTGTATTAACTGATCATGGTCCCCTTGAAATTCCCCTGCTAAGCGCTGGAGTGTAGCATTTGTTTCCGTTCTTGTGGTTGAGGGGTCCAAAAGACTCCGTAGGATGTTCCATGTCTTTTTCGTGCTTAATGTGCCTCTTAGGGAGTCACAGAATGTGCGCGAATTGTTATGGTAGAGTTCTTTCGCGTATGCGTTCGCCTTCTCTGTGATTTCCGCTATTCGGAGTCTCAGTTTTCTGTTTAGTTTCTGTCGGCGCCACCGTTTGGTGAGTCCCCGACGAGCTTCCCAACGGTGTGTCAAATGATTGTCGATGGCGGGGGTGTCTGCCGAAGTCTGATATATTTTAGTGTTTTCATCATAGAGGCCCTTAATGTAGTGAGTCCAGTCAGCTATGGTTCCTGGTTTGGGCCCATTTCCTACTTCTTGTTGCTCTCGATACTTAGTGCAGTTTGTGATTTTGGCTTTTCCGAGGGGGCGTCGTAGTTGAGCTGTTTCATAGGTTATTTCCACTATATTATGATCGCTGCCCAGGGCAGCGATCATAATCCAACACGTTCCAACACGTTCCAGAGCATGGCCCTGGCATTGTTGGTGATGCCAAGGTCGGGTGTGGTGTCCCTGTTTACGCTGTTTCCCATTCGGGTCGGCCTTCCCGGTGTCGTGAGGAGTATGTAGTCATATCGCTGTATCGCCTCTAGTAGTCTCGTACCTTTGGGTCTGTCTTTGGCGTATCCCCATGTCGTGTGCCATGCGTTGAAATCCCCTGTGATGATTAGGCGGTCGCGTGGTTCAAGCATGGTGTTCAGATGTTCGAAGATGTGGCCAAACTCCGCTTTCCGGTCATGTGGGGGACTATAATGTTGCATATTACCTGCTTCGGACGTCCCTTCTTGGCTGGCCAGAGCGTGACGATGTGGTGTGGAGTGTCTTCGTGCGGTACCGTTGCGAGTGTCGCTGCGAATTCCTTCCTGACGAGTGTCGCTACCTTTGGGTGGTTAGGCTCTATGTGCAGTCTGTATCCCGTAATCGCCTTGGGCCTAGCTCCCACTTCTTGCAGGCAGATTATGTCTGGAGGTATCAGCGCCGCCTGTATGTATAGTGTGAGTGTAGCGTGTTTGTTGTGCAAGGAACGGCAGTTCCAGGACCATATTGTGAGATTCTCTTTTGTTCTGGGTCGCCTATTTGCCATGATGCGAGGTGATGGTTGTGCTTTCAGCGTCCGAGGTAAGCATGTTTTTGTCATCGGACTCCTGGGATCTCTGTATGGTATGCTTACGTCTACGCTTCGATTCTTTGTTAAGGGTTTCATGAACGTAACGCTTTAGTTCCTGAAATTCTACCAAAAACTGCTGCATTTGTATTTTAGTTTGCTGCTCTATTTGTTGTTGCATTAGTTGCAGTTGTTGTATCGTGAGGTTTGCTTCAGGTTGTTGTATACCTGTGGGAACTACAGGATCGCGGTCTGGTGTAGGTTGCGGTTGTGCGTGCCCGTTCTCTTGTGGCTTTTCCTTTGGGCTCACTATTTGCTGTTGTGTAGACTGTACTGTGGGTTTTGTGGTTCCAGTAAGTTGGGACAGCTGTTTTTCGAGCCAGGCTATTTTGCTCTCATATCTGTCTAGGCGTTGTTTCAGTTGTTTGTTTTCTGTTATTAATCTTTGATATTCTACGTTTTGTGTAATGGGTGTAGTATGTGCAGCTTTGGGAGCCACGACCTCCGCCCAGCTTACCTTGGCCGATGATGTCTGTTGGATGTGTGCATTGTTCCCGTCGATGCTTCTGCCACCTCCTGCTCGCAAAATGTTGTGGTGGTTCTTCTGCAGAGTCGGTGCTTGGTGGCGTTTCCTTGGTGGCGTTCGTGGTCGTCGGTTCAGGGACGGTGAGCGCGACCGGGAGCGGCGCTTGTCGTCGCCCGATTTGTAGGCTTCTTCTTCCTCTTCAGAAGAGAACCAGCGGATGTTCTTCGTCCTCTGTGGGTGGTTGTTGTCCCAGGGGATCTTATGGGTGTGGTTGGCCTCCAGTTGTGGCTGTTTAGGTTTCGCTGGCTTAAGTCTCTTTTTGCAAGTTGGGTCCCCTGTGGGATGGGCCTCCCTGTGGGATGGGCCTCCCCGCACGAAGCGCAACTAATAGCACACGGGTGTCCATCTGTTGGATCTGTTAGTCCACACAGCCAGCAAATAGGGCGGTCCGGATGCGGGCAGACGTCTGTGCGGTGTCCTTTCTCTCGGCAGACCTTGCAAACTTGAATTGTGGATCTGAATGGGTAGCAACGGAGCTCCCCTCCATAATAGTACACGGTGCGAGGTAGTGTGGGACCAAAAAAGGTGATAGCTGCACTTTTGGTTGTGCCGATCATTCGAACAGTGATGATCTCTGCCCCTTGCGTTCTCACACGGAGGTGGGCCATGAGAGTGTCGGTCGAAGTGTTCATCGGTACACCATGGACCATCGGTACCCCTCTTAGAGTGTCGTCTCCGTTTGCGGCGTAGGCACGGATGGCGTGGGCCCTGCCGTTCAATACGATCGTGCGTATGAGGCGTGCTTTGTCCGCAACTGCCTCATATTTGGTCGATAGGATCGCAATGTTTGATCCCGGATTAATTCTAAGGATGAATTAGTCATCTTTGAAAGCAGCTTGGCAAGCATCTATGATTGCTTCCGCAAGCGTGGGAGTGAGAATATTTCTTAGTGGGAGGCCTTGGTTTGGGCGAATGACGATTTTGTAATCACCCTTAGGCAATGGCGGTAGTTTAGGCAATTTCTTATAGGTTGACGTGCTCGTTTGAAATTGGTTTCGGGGCTCTGCATTGCCGCGCCTCCGCTCCAAAGCCTCTTGTTTACGTTGTTTGGCGGATTTCACTGCCTGCCAGTTAGCGTTCTCTTCCTCACGCGAGTGGGAGATGTTAGCGTCTCGACTCACCAAGTCAGAGTGGTCTTGAGTTTCGTCCATTTGGTCGTCTGCTGTCCCATCCTGCTGAAGCTCGTGGGATTCTTGATTAGTTTCCGCATCGAGAGCCATGGCTAGGCGCAGTTGCGACGCGGGAATCCCGGCGTCGGTGCAGCTGCCGACGGCTCACCGAGTTGGCGTTGGGTTAGCGTTCCCCGTGCTGGCGAGCTTTGTGGAATCCTCCTGTCCCTCCAAGCAGTCGTAGATGCACTTGGGTGGCGTCCAGGTGTTCCTCGGAACTTCGTGAAGCTGATAGTAGCGTTTTCGGGCGTTTTCAAGCGAAAAATCACTGAAAAATCATGAAGATGCAGAGCGCGAAGTGAGCGTGTTGGTACTACTTCGCGCCCCCTGGCGGCTCTCCGGCGGGTAGAAATGCGGCCTCTTGCGTGGGCTTACCCCGGAGGTAGTGCACAGCCGTGTCAAAAAGTTACATCATTTTCAGGTTTCGGTTTTTGTTTCGCGCTTTTAATATTTAAGCCTCAGAAGATTTAACATGAAACGCATGCGCTGCGCTGTTTTGTTTCATGACATTTGTTTGGCGGCTGTCATTCTGCTACTGCTGCTGCTGCCGCCGCTGCTGCTGCCGCTGCCGCCGCCGCCGCCGCCGCCGCTGCTGCTGCTGCTGCTGCTTTGTCGGATAGCTCACACACAAGAAAATGAAAAATAACATGTTGGAGGGTGGGATCGAATCCTGGTCTTCCAGCACAAGAGCTCGATGCCCTAACCACAAGACTAGAATCACACCCAAACTTTTCTGCTGCCAATGCCAAGTAGCTGTTTGGAACTATACGTGAGAGTGCGTAGGCGCGTAAGCCAATGCGCATACACCACTTTGCAAAGACATAAAGACTAACAGGAAATAAACGGGCGATATTAGTCAACCTTCACTGTCTTTCGCCTCGTACTTCGCTGCATATGCCTCTCCTCACCATTCATCCCTCGACAAATATAAAACATTGCTTTAGTTCTCGTTACATATGACTTTGTGAACGTCTCAGAGCGCACATTTGCTTTAACTGTTTGTATTTCGGCATAGCTTGTGAACAGTGTAGTATACGCACACAAAGAATGCATTGTATTAAAGTTGTAACCTGCGTGGCGCATAAGCGTAAACATCGCATGAAGTTACACGCTTGCATAGGATCAGAATAAGCCAAATTTCAAGCATAATACTGAGTTATATTAAAAACAAATTTTGGTGTTTTACGTGCGGAAACCACGACATGGTTATGAGGCGCGCCGTAGTGAAGAATTGTGGTAATTACTGATCCCCTGGCGTGTTTTTAACGTGCGCCCAATACACGGTGCCATGACGTTTTTGCACTTCGCCATGGACAGAATCTCAGCCGCGGCGGCCGAGATTTGGTCCCGTCCCTTTGGGAATAACAGCGCAATGCCAAAGCCACTATGCCACCTCGGTGGGTGAACTTAGTTGCACAGCAATTAAAAACTACTTTACAATAGCTTTGCTTTGCATAGGTTACAACATGTATACGACGAAATTGAGATACTTGGCTTAGCTACTGCGATGCAATGCGGCTGTTTTTTGAACACGCAATATCGTGCACAGCAGGAACACACTTTAACCACACAGCTACAAGAGGGAGGGGGGGGGAGGTAGGGGGGGGGGGGGGGGCGTTCGAGTGTAACTTGTGCACGAAGCCTCAGTTAAGCCCGTTCTTCATTCGAGTGGTAAAGCATGTTTTTGAGCAAACGTCTACAAATTTAAAACCCTGTTGCTTTATATTTGAAACAAGAGAAAGCCGACGAAGTTGGCGAGAATTCATGGTGTCAAACGGCCGACATAGAAGACATGTACAAAAAAGAACAAAAATGAAATGTTCTTATCCTTTCGGTCCCTTGCGGCATCTCATCACTTTCATTTAGCCGAAAGTTCGCCTAAAGTATATGCACTGGTAAAGCTATTCTGAGATGATTGAATTCACTATGAACGTGTATTCCGAAAAGAGAAAGCAGGTTCAACTTGATTGCTCGTGACGTTGCTACTACTGTTAAAACAAGACGATTTCGGAATTAGCCGAACCAAAAAGAGCAAGAAAACATACCCCGCGGTGAAACACAATGATCACCAGGTAAAATATCATACTCACCAGGTGAAATTCAGGTTAAGGTCATTCAACAAAGATTGAGAACTTCCCATGTCGCAGTTGGCTTCAGTACCCTCATTTTTACCTGCTATTTTTTATCTTCTTTTGTCTTCTCTTTTTCATTCAACATGTGCGAAAAGGTCACACTTAAAGATAAATGTGATTGTGAAAGAAATTGACAATAAAGCGAAGGAAAGGCAATTGGAAACTTAATGTTCCTGTATAGAAATGTAGAAATATTTAAAAACAATTGGAACCATAATGAACAAGAAGACAAGTAACAGTAATTTTCTTGCAGCGTAGAAAGAGCAACTGTGCGGCGAGAACACAGCACGCACAAAGGTATGAAGCCGTCGGCACACGTAGACTGTGCCCCCAACGAACATCGCTTTCAAGTTGAATGAAAGAATGAATAAACTTTTATTTTCCTTTTAAGAAAGGGTAGGGGTTGGGGGGAGAGAGGGAGGTCTATGTGCTGCAGTCTCAGCAGGCCTCCGTCACCACCTTATCTGGCTAGACATCCGTCTCCCAGTGGTGGTACGCGTCCGCTACCTCCTCAGCCCACCTCTTCACGGTGGGATTGGAGCTGCGCAGGGCAGTCTCCCACAGCTCCTCGCTGCTAATTAATGGTTTGAGGGTGCGGGGGCTGGAGGGGGGGGGGGGCAGATTTGATGGGACATTGCCACAGGATCGGGGAGAGATCTGCTGTGTGGATAGTGCAGAAGCGACACTTGGGTGTCAAGGTATGTGATGGGAAAGAATAAGTCTAAAGTAAGAGAGCTCGCGTGACTGCACGCGGCCGCGAAATACGCAGTTGTAGCCAGAGTAGGACACCACGTGTAACCCTCCCTCCCCCCCCCTCCCCTCCGGTGCCTCGCGCGTGATGGAAGACGATGCATTTCCTCCCCGCTTTCCATCCTTGAGCGCAGGTGATGGAGCCACGATCGCCGGCTACCCTCGCACGCTTAGCTCGCACGTAAAGCATGCGGCGCGGTGCGACGGCCATGGCGATGTCAAGAATGCGCCTGGTGTGTCCATTTCATTGCTATCGAAATGCGACATGATAATGCAACCACCTCAGTATGCTGACTGTCCTCTTGTAGCAAATAAATTGAATAAATTAAAATATTGCAGAAAATAGAATACTTTTCGATTGCAAGCTCACTGCAGTACCCGGATTCTCAATTTCCCTCGCAGCGCTACAGTTCAAAGTAAAGGAATCGTGGCTTGCAAAGCCGAACAGCTGTATTGCACGTCGGCTGCCATCTTGTCGGCGTTGAACAACATTGATTGGACGCCGATTCGATGCATACGTCGCTACGACTTTAATATTGTAATATACCTTGCGTTGGAAGTATATTACGCTATTTTCCTTTCTATAGCACTGAATTGTTCATTTACAGCAGTTCCTATGAAAACTTAAATTCCTATCCGGCCCCTTTAAAAAATATATATGCAGCAACCACCGAAGGTAGTTAAGGACGCCAATAGCGTTGATATTCCGCTGTATGGTCGACAGATGACTGAAATACAACAAATGTACTACCAAAAAGTTTATGGTCTTTGGATGATACAGAGCATATATATATTCGTTGTGTAGGCTTCCGGACGAGCAACGGCAAAGCTTTTGATAGAGCGCGTAATGACGACAATTCGCTCCTTTCCGAGGCAATAATAGTAATTGCCCAGCTGGAATCGCAGGCAATCCTACATTTCGCACACCGCACCATATTGTCACTACCGAAGTGCTTCTTGAAGAAATTCTATTAACAGCAGCACTTGTAGATTATTTGAGGGATTCCGCTTCGCGGCGCTTAGCCTTCGAAATTTTTATATGCTCTAATAGTTGGTGCCATTTTTCTTAACCACTTTTGGCATAATAATGCTATGGAGCATGTTCGGCACCTATAGACAACGTTGCATTGCCATCTATTTTTCGCTGGGGATCCATGCTCGGCAGCATTTTTGTGCGTTTAGCATTCTTACGGTGCTTCACAAACGTTCCGGGGGTTGACTATCTTTTTAATGGATGAGCATTCTTTGCCGACTTCATGCGTTCTCAGCCTATCTATCTATCTATCTATCTATCTATCTATCTATCTATCTATCATCTATCTATCTATCTATCTATCTATCTATCTAGCTATGTATCTATCTCTCTATCTAGCCTCTTACGCAGACACTGTGGCCCTAGCTGTCTAACAGCTTGGGCCACTAGGTCTGTGTTGTTGGTCGTTCCATTGTGGCGGTCGTTCCACCGTTCTCACCATTGTCGAAGAAGCACTAGCTGGTCGCCACACAGGCGTGAGGCATTCGTTGTCACACCGCCGTCGGGATGTCATCGGGGTCATTCCGTCATCTTCACTGCAGCTTCGTCATCCGACTCTCGTCATGTCGTCACGCCATCGTCGTAACACAAGCTCCGTGACGCAGTCTTCCATCGCGCCAATGTCCTCATACCATTGTCTGGTCATGGTCATTGGGTCGTCATCATATAGCCATCGTCATGCATTCGTTATCATAGCATCGTTGTGATGCTGTCGTGGTCGATCCATTGTCATCAATATAACTTCATTATCCGACTCTCGTCGTGCCGCCGTCGTCGTCACAACATTCTCGTCGTGACGTCGTTGTCATACGACCTTCGTCCCACAGATGTCAATCCTTCTTCGCCATTCTATCGTAATCAAACTGTCCGCACTAAATCGACATTATGCCGTCGTTCTCATGGGATCGTCGTTTATTGCGTCGTAGTCAGACAGTCGGTGTGATGCACCTGTTGTCACCCCGCCATCGTCGTCATACACTTGCCGACACCGCATTGTCCTCAGGTCGTTGTCGCGCATTCGTCTCTATACAGGCGTCATCGTTTAAGCATCGTAGCTTCATTTTCGTCATGGCGTCGTCGTCCTACCGCCTTTGTCGTTCCGTCGAAATCATTCCATCTTCGTCATTCCATTGTCGTCACTGCGTCGGCATACTACAGTCGTCGTCATCCCGCCATGCTCGTAGGCCATCATGGCAAAGTGGGACGATAAGCAACGGAAGTGTCAGAATGACTACTACAGATTTAAACAAACGTGACTTCAGAAATACGGTGCGTCGCTACATAGCTCGAATGCTAATCGCATTACCGTCGACAATCATCGTGAGATGAGTTCTGACGTATTTTCATCTATCTATCTATCTATCTATCCATCTATCCATCCATATATCTATATATCTATCTATCTATCTTTCTATCTATCCACCTATCAAGATTCTTCTGCACACCCAGCGACCCAAGTTGTCTACCAGCATGGGCCACTAAGTATGTGGTCGTCGTCGTGATTCCATCGTTCTCTTTCGAGATTTGACATCCGACGCTCGTTGTGCCATCGTGTGCTCGACGCCGACCCAGACGCCCAAGTTGTCTAATAGCCTGAGCGACAAGGTATGCGCTCGTGGACGGGGAGCTGTCGCGATGGCTGCATCGTCTTCATTTCAGCTTTTTCAACTGACTCGCATCATGCCGACGTCGTCCAGCTGAAGTCGTCATACAGTCGTCGTGTATTCGTTGTCACACCGTCTTTGTGAGGTCATCGGGGTCGTTCCATCGCCGTCATTGCCGCTTCCAATCCGACTCTCGCAATGCTGCCATCATTTCGCCATTGTCGTCACAGCAGCGTTGTCACACTCTCTGTGTTACGTCATCGTCATGCCATCGTCGTCATACGCTCAGCATCATCCCTTCGTCCTAATGCTGTTGTCGAGCCATCATTGTAATTGCGTTGTCATCATCAAGTCGTCGTCATGCATTCGTTATACCGTCGTGGTGATACCTCGAATTTGTTCTATTGTCCCCATTCTAACTTCGTCCTCCTAGTCTAGTCATGCAGT
>NC_051155.1:77415392-77449040 GCF_013339745.2 Dermacentor silvarum
GATGCTGGGCCAACCCTCCTGACCCGGTTACCTACTTTCGCTTAACTGGCTCGGCCCCATCGGAACCCTCTCCGCTTCTGCGCACTCCCCGCCTCTCGTCAACCAGGTAAATAAGTGAACCTGTCACGCAGGGCAGTACTATTGGATCTAAAACCTAAGAAAACAACATCCTTGCAAGGAGAAGAGCGTTTGATTTGGCTGTTCATAAAACGCTCAGTGTCCTCGCCTACTTTTGAGACTAAGTTCACGAAAGTTTGAGGCCAGAAGAATGGAACAAAATTAGAGCGGAATAGGTTTCAGTTATCGCGCCCAGAATATGTGTGTTGCTAACGAAACGCCTTGTAATATCGGCCCTTCCTCAAATACAGTGAAGGCTCGCGTCTTTTCATGCCATTCAGTATTGTAATGACCTTCATCTGGTAGCGGTAGAATAATACTCGCACACGAAAAGAAGTTCAAGGCCCATAGTCACGAAAAGCTGGAAAAGAAAGAAATAGCCCAAATAAAGCGTTGCTAGCGGAAAGTCAGGCGGTAGCGACCACCAGAAAGGAGCACGTCGCTTCTCTATCATCTGAATCCGCCAACACACTCCCCACTACCATTCCGTCATCCGTCAAAATGTTTCAGCAGATGGAAATTTTCCTTTCGCAAAAGCTACATCAGCTGCAGGGGCGCTATAACGTAAAATGATTCCAAACTGTTTTAGATGCAAGCAGCTTATGGTCGGGGATATGTCACTCTCTCCCTCCCTCCCTCCATCCATCCCCCGTGCGGCGTCCACACCCGCACTGCGCATCCTCCTCCCCCTCCTCTCCTTGTCTCATCTCTCCTCTCGGCATTCCTCCTCTCCTCTCCGACGCTCCTCTCCTCTCCAGATTGCGCAACGAATGGCACCCCCTGCGGCTCCGCGCGCGATAATGCGAAGCAGCTTAGGTTAGAGGCGCCACGGTAGGCGCTGCGTACTCCGCTGGGGGACTCCACTGTAGCTCGCGGTATAATGACGCGCGCGCGCGCTCCGCTCATCTCATTCTCCTTCCGCAACGCCGCGATGAGTGCCACGGACAGCGCCAGCGTCAACGCCAGCGTCAGCGCCGTGGACAGCGCCGCGGAGAAGAGGGCTAGAACCGCTGCCACGAAACGGCAGCGGCGACAGGCCGATCCCGAACCTACGTACCTCAACCTAACGGAAACGACGAACTTTTCTGAAAACTAATGGGCACTTGAGTCAACCCCATGGCTGCTTCGCATACTACTCAGGGTTCCCCTACGGGAAGATGGCGTAATTTTTGATTCAAACTTCTGCAATCAGCCTCCACGATTGGTCAATACATTTTCGGGCCACTCCCAACTTCGCCTGTCTGTCACGCGACGTCACGAAAACCGCGAAAGTGCCCTATCTTATATAACGTGTACACACTGATTATGAATGATTAAACCGCACAAACGAAAAATTATCATTCCTGATTCGATGCCTTTTCACCATTATCCCTCTGCTATTGGTCCAATATTTTCTAGCTACGCTCACTTCGCCTGTCTGTCACGCGACCTCACAAAACCGCGAAGACTCACCACGTCAAAGTGACGTGTACGCGAAAAAAATGCATTATTATGCCGAACAAAACTGAAAATTTTTCTGAATATCCACAGACTGCCCCGTTCTGAAAGGAATACAAGATGGCTGCCGGCCGATCGCTCAGGCCTTCGCTACTCGCACCTGCCGGTGAGCATGTATTTATTTGCGCATGATAAACCTTTCTGCGTGGTAGTAAGACGTTATCGAGCCCTTTCGGCATGCATACGACATGGTTATGCCAAACCTTGCTTGATGAGGATCCGTTTTCTCGGCATTCTTATCCTTCCGTTGCATGCCGCCGCGATTTTCGGCCAGCCACCGCAAGCTAAGTAAGGCGAAGCGGATCAATCGGAGAAACCGTGACCACCCTCTTCACGTGGTTATCTACTTTTCATTGTGCTGGCTCGGCCCCATCGAAACCCTCTCCACTAGAGCGTGCTCCTCGCCTCTTGTCAGCCAATTAGATAAGAAAAACCGCTGAGTGTAGACAATGTTATTGGTTTTGAAAGCGAACAAAGGTGACCTCCTATATATATAAACGAGGACAGTGTTTGATTGGGTTGTTCAGACAACGCTGCGGGTCACCGCCTGATGCTTGCGTCGGTGCTTACGTAAATTTGATGTCAGGAGTTTGGAATCAAAACAGTTTGGAATCATTTTACGTTATAGCGCCCCAGCAGCACGAACAGCATCAGATGCAGCAGAGCGGTGCGCAAATACGACAGATTCAACTTCTCCTCCTTGAAAACTTTATGAACAACTTCTCGCGTTCCGCGAGCAATCTCACGGACAATTCCTGTTAAAGGATAGAAAAAAAAGAAGTCAAAAGCGAACTCAACCGTACAGGATCTGGATATGTCCATGGAGAACGCACCATGATCTCACGGAGAATAAGCGGTACAATCACGCACCCAAACTCCATGCATGGCAATGAATTTGCTAGAACTTCTCAAGGAAGAAAAAAAAAGCCACAGTACAACAATGCATACAAATCGCCACAAGCCCCCGAAGGTTGACGCATTACAGGAAACAGGCACTATGTGCCCCATGTCTGGATACGAAACGTACATGGTGAACACAGATACACGAGTAGCAGTGTTTGTCTCCCCCAGGGTGACGGCAATAGATCGCACACTGGACGGTAGTGGGATTGACCGCGTGTTTGTAGAAATACTCCAGGCAGACTGGAAGGCACGCAGGGTCTTCGTCCTAAACGTGTATAGCCCACGAAAAAAACATGTACAGCCCATAAAAAGTTTGATTACCTCATCAAATCGGCGCTCAAGGAGGCCAAAGACAACACGCTATTTGTGCTTGACCACATCAACGCGATGAATCCGACTTGGGGTTACAACTTCACCTCAAAGAAAAGAAATGCTATCCTCTTTTTCATTCAAAAACTACGAAAATGCCGCATGGACAGCAGGACCAATTAACCTTTATCGTGTGAAATCGCGCCGAAATGCTCTTTCTTCGCCCTAGGTTGACGGCTCTCTCAGTCCAGAAAGCTTCTGGCTAATACCGGTGCCCGCTCTACCTAACTTCGCTGATCCTCCACACTCGGTGCTATTAACATAGACTTCTACGTTTATTCGATAGCTTGTAGTGATTCCGAAGCTTCATCTTGCGCGTTTTCTCGTGGTGTTGGCACACCAACACCATGTGTCGGAGGTTGTCCGTTACATTACAGAATCGGCATATGTATGCGAATTGGGTGTGGTGCGTCCGGTGCATGATGGTTCCACGTATTGGTTTGTAGTCCGTGGAGGGTGGTGCATGGCTTCTTCATTGCCTAATTTTGGATGTGGTAATGGATATAGTATTATTTCGCATCGCCAGTGCAGCAATAATATGGTTTAGTTGACGGGAATGTCCCTACCCTCATCGCTTTCCGGAACCCGTGCGGCAGGAAATGCACATGAAGAAACACGGAAGAAACGCTTGGTAGTGACCACCAGATCCTGGAGTTTGCCATATTGCTTAAGCACACATGCGACCGCATCAACCAGATCCTTTTGATGGATTCGATTGCATTTCGGGAAGCGAGAGTGCAACAAAATAGCCAAAAGGATGACACAACTTCGCTACAACAAAGGAGGAGTGAGCTCATAGAGTCGAGCAAAAAACACTCCAAGCGTATGCAACTCACCAAGGTAAATCCGGTGGAGGACCCACATTTCATGCATATGTGCGACGCTCGTAGAGTCCTTCTGAAAAGACGGCGCTAACAATAACATAACAGAAAAGTACAGTTGCGCATTGCGACCCTTACACAACCGCCAGAAGACTGCGATACGGTCCCAGTGCGCCCAAATTGGCATCAAATGTGCGCCCGCGTAAGCGGGAAGCTCTGCACGTCCCAAACATGGCAATACTCAAACACCTACTGGACCCAACAAAGAGAAAACAACAAAACTTATAACAACAAAGACGCATACTTTGCAACCAATCGGGGTCGCACGAAGAGATTCTGTGAGAGCTAGAGGAAATTGCATCGGTGACCACGCACGGAAACATACATCCATACCAAACTAAAGTGGGAAACCAAATCAAGACCTTGATCGCCCCTTCGAAACGCCGGAAGTTTGGGCAGCGCTTTACTCCCTTAATCAAAAGAGAGCACCCGGACAAGACGGGCTGACAAATAAAATTTTCAGAAGCCTGAATGTATGTAAGATATGCACAATGCCTGCGTAGCTCCAACCTCGACGACCAACTCTGGGTGACCTAGCAAGCCTGCGAGGCGGCGAAGAGGTCCCCACTTGGTGTCCCCACTTGGTGTCCCCACTTGGTGTCCCCACTTGGGACGTCGAAGTGTCCCAAGTGGGGACACTTCGACGTCCCCACTTGGGAGGCTTATGCCCAGCCACCACCTTTTGCTGGTTTTAAGAAAGTTTATTCAGTCAGTCAGAAGCCTGGATAACGACTCGATACAAGACCTAAGGACTCCATAGTCATTGGGAAGCGCGAACACCACCAAAGGAGTTGAAGCACGATCACATAATACTAATACCAGAACCGGACGAGCCTCCAGGCTTCACCAACGTGCGAACTATATCCTTGACGTCCTGCTTGGGGAAACATTTCAGAAACGTGGTGCTCAATTCCTGAAGCCTCACGTTCATGACACGGGTGTCTTTCCTGACACAATGTGAGGCTTCACGCCGCATTTGCCGACACTGACGTACTACTTAATTTGAACGAAGAAGTAGTAGACCAGGTCACCGCACATGAAAAATACATAATCGCTCTGGCCCTTAAAGGAGCATTTGACAAGGTAGCTCATGAGGCGGTCCTAAAGACCTCCGACACGGAATAGTCATTCCGATTGACAAAGCCCAACATGGTGCGCAAGCGCCCGAAATCCGTTTAAATCCACCAATCTGTCCGGCAGCGTGGGTTCGAGTCCTACCACTGCCACCTGCTGTTGTGCTTCGGGGCGGCGTTTAAGCCGGTGATCCTCCAGCTACAGGGATGAGTACGTGCGGGAATAGGAGTGAGAGAAAAAGGGTTTGTTTTACAATATTTACAGCGGCTCCAGATATGGAAGCCTACTCCATGTAGCCGCACTTTGACTGTCTGACTGATTACATATCTCAGCACACATAAGAACATCAGGACACACCCATGGCACTAAATGTGTCCGCTTATAAATCAGTCGTATTTCCTAGTTCCTACACAAGGAAATTGGATGATCTTGGCACGGCCAATCAGAGCGGTCGTACTGTTCACAGAACTCAGCCTCTGATATCCAACCTTCGAAGCAAGGACGAGGCCATCTGGAAAACGGGGGTTCGCGCTCCTTCCACGAAAAGTCGTCGACCTGGTTCCTAGCTTGCTCTCCGCGACGGTCAGCTTGTCAGCGTCAGGAGAGGGGCCTTCGCGCTTGTCACCGCTTCCCAGTGAGCTTCCTTGTTATCGCGTCAAAGTTGGTGAAGGGCACTGTCGCCGTCTGGGCGACGTTGATGTAGGGGTGGCCTCGGGGGAAACAAACAAATAATGCGTACAGCCAATTCGGGACGCAACAGCGTGGATACCTTGAGAACAGAAGAGAAAAGTAAGTCCCAGAGACTCATTGAGGGACCGGTCTTATCACCTTTCCTCTTCAACACCACTATAAAACATCTACCAGAGTATCTACAGAAGATTCCACAAGGTATTTACGCCATATGTGCGGCAAATATCGGCAAAGATTCCGCAGCTACCTTATTTCTTGACAAGAAAAGTAGTAAGTTAGCTATCAAGAAAGGGGTAAGGCAAGGAGACACAATCTCTTCAATGCTATTCACTGTATTCTTAACAGAAATATTCAGACCATTAAACGTGGAAGGCTTAGGAGTGAGGATCAACGGCGA
This sequence comes from Dermacentor silvarum, assembly GCF_013339745.2. Lineage (NCBI taxonomy): Eukaryota > Metazoa > Arthropoda > Arachnida > Ixodida > Ixodidae > Dermacentor > Dermacentor silvarum. The sequence continues at coordinate 77,421,321 of NC_051155.1, forward strand.
ATATCTCAGAAACCTTCGGTTTGCAGATGACATTGTCCTATTCAGAAACAATTGGGACAATTTACGACAAATGACTGAGGACCTTACCTGAGAGAGTGTAAGAGTAGGGTTAAAGATTAATATGCAGAATACAAAAATAATGTTCAATAACCTGGCTAGCGAACAAGAATTCAGGATCACCGGTCAGCCCATAGAGTCCGTAAAGGAATACGTTTAGCTTGGTCAATTACTCGCAGGGGACCCTGATTCTGAGAAGGAAACTTACAGCAGAATAAAATTGGGTTGGAGTGCACACGGCAGACATTGCCAAATCCTGACTGGGAGCTTACCACCGTCTTTGAAAAGAAAAGTGTACAATCATTGCATTCCACCGGTGCTAACATATGGGGCACAAACTAGGAGGTTAAGAAATATCTCAAGAACAAGTTAAGGACTGCACAAAAGCGATTAAACAAAACATGTTACAGGTCTAACGTTCAAACACAGGAAGATAGTGGCGTGGATCTAAGAGCAAACGGGGATAGCCGATATTTGGCACAATTAGTGCTGCACAGCCGGCACAATTGGTGTAATGTTTCAGTACTGTTCCTCTATGTTCTTTGACTAATTTAGAGATATGAACCACTCAGAGAAGCACCCAGGAAAATAAAAGAATAAATCAAAGCTTGCCAACGGGAAAATGTATAAGTTGTAAGTTGTAATAACTCTTTGTGACAGTTCTTGCGCTGCTAAATCCGAGGTTGCGGGATGAAATCCTAGCCGCGGCGGCTGCATTTCTATGGGAGCAAAATGCAAGAACGCCTGTGTGCCGTGCATTAGGTGCGCGTTAAAGATATCCTGATGACCAAAATAAATCCGGAGTCCGCCACTACGGCGTGCCTCATATTCAGATGGTGCTTTTGGCACGTAAAGCTTTAGAAATATTTATTATAAAACGTAACGCTGCTTACATAACCATGTTACAGTATGAAAGAAAATTCCAGGGGAAATGCAGAAGGCAGAGATGGCAAGTGTAGTGCTAATATTTTTGTCGTGCTCGCCCACACCATCTTCAGTAGGGGCAGAAGAACCTGAAGAGCACTTATGATGTCTCTGCGCCATATTATGCAGTGATTTTTCAAGTCATCCTTTATTCACCATACTCGGACCATGACTCGGCACTTTTTTGCTTAGACATATTCACTCTGAAACCATTATTTGGTCATTTTTCAAGTCATCGCTTTTTGCAAGTCACCCTTCCCATGATTCACCAAATTCGAACCGTGACTCACCCCTTTTTTTGCTGAGTCACTCTCATTTGGATCCTCAAATTTCACGTACAACTTTTTCAAGTCACTCACCCAATCTATAACCCCTTGATTCACTCTTAATTACACTTTATTCACTCTTGATCCACCCTATCACTTCTTGGTTCACCATCAAAAAAGATGGCTAACTAATGGAGTAGCACACGAGGAATAAAGATTATAAACAGGGATAAGGTGCTAGCCTTTCTGAGGCACCTTATTCCTGTTTATAATCCTTATTCCTCTTCTTGGTTCACCGATATTCATTCTATCATCTCGGTTTTACTTTAATCCCACTTTGTTTGCTCTATTACTCCAAATTTACAATTTTCACCATCTTCATTCATCCTGTCACCACTTGATTCACCTTCATTCACTCCTGAGTCACTCTCAACTACTACTCATTATCTTAGCTCACTCTATTTCATCATTACCTTTCGATTGACTCCTATCACCCAACTAAACCTTCTTAATTCACCACCAATTCACTTTTCATTTACCTTATTCACCTTTCTGTATACACATTTTTTATCATTATCATTACCATCATAACCATACTTACACCCATTACCATCATTGACTCTCGGTTCTTGGCCACTTTTCGGCTTTTTCGACCCATTTCCCCGCTTTGTCATGCTAATTATTATAAATATTTAATGAATATCCTGCTCGGTTATCAATATTATTATTCCTGATGTAATTACCTATCGATTGATATATCATGTTAGGGATTTGTAATTAGGTTAAGAAGTTATCGATTTGTTGTAGACACTTCTCCGACTTTTCGAACCACTTTCTCAAGGTCACCACAAAACGAGCCATATATATAAAAGGCTTTCGTTTGAAGAATGGGAGATCACTACACACGCGGTGAGGAAAGCAACTTCCTATTTCATTCCCTACTTTTGTACGTATACAAGACCGTCTTCCCTTTTTTTAGGGAGGCCGCAGCTCTTGCGAGTGCGAGCGGCAACAGATGCAAATGTCGGCGCCGCAAATACCCATCGCTTCCAAATGATCGCACGATCGACCTTTATTGTATATCTAAGCACTCTGCGTTCCGTGAACCTTCCTGCAATAAGCCGTGTATATCCGAACGTGGGCGACTCACACACCTCCAGCTCCCGTGCAGCGTGGCTGCGCCGGCTTCTGCTCATAATCGGCGGCAGACTACGCCGCAAGAGCTTCGTGCATTTGCAAACGAGCCTTTGAGTGGGCGGACGTATGGCGTTGTCAGCAGGGTACAGCAAAAGAACGGCGCACGGCGCGTCCCACGACTCTTCGAAGGAGCCGCAGCGTGAGGCGCGTGCAAAGTACACGAGTGAATGCGCAAGCATAAAGGAGTGGAGCGATTCTGACGAGAATAGAAAATAAATGATCGCTCAACTATCATGGTCCATACGTGGGTGGAATAGCGCGAAGGATTTTCTACATAAATGCCAGTTCCTGTCTCTATATGGTGTGTGTGGGCGGTATGCGACGGATTACCCTCTAAACAAGGCCCCTTTAGGAGGCTGCGGATTTTCTCTGATGTGCAGCTCAGCGATGCTCCCAACCGTGGATGACGACAAGAGCCTTTCGTCTTTGGGTGTATTGAATATTCATTGTTATATGTAAAGTTAGCATGGGCGCTAAAGGGGCACTGAAGAGAAACAATAAATTAGGTGAGACTGACAATGTGTTCTTTCAAAGCTCTATAACCGTCAATTTCTAGAAGAGTTTTTAAGGGAAGATGACTATAAAAGCTCCATGTCTTGAATTTCACGCCGCAACCCCAGCGTTAGTACGTCCATGTGACTCTCAAGAATTTCTCAGCATTTTTTTTCTTTGTATTTGTGCCCTTGGTGGCTCGGTAAAGGTATTTGAAGGTTGTTAAGTTTATTAGTGGACACTTTAGAACGCAATTTTGTCCACCTTTACTTATGGAGCTCAAAGATGGTCCTCTTAGGGTTATCTTTTTTTCTGGTTATTAAATTTCTAATGATAATCTGCACTTACCTTCAGCGTGAGGAGCTATGCTTCACTGGTGTAACACGATACCTACGGCCACCGTTACATTTTACTGCAACTGATAAATATTACAGGTGTAAACTTTATTTCTCTAAATATGTTGGACCGGTTTAAAGAGCGTATTTAATCGTCAATAGCGTCGTGTGTTGCCTACCGCTGAAGTAAAGCACCTTCCCTTGAGGACAAACATATTGGTATACATATATTCATGCGCTTGCAGCTGCGTAACGGAGTTAGAAAGTGTTTACAGGAAGTGCTGATCGTCTCCCATCCTCTCGCATGTCATACAGCTGGGAGAATTTATACGCCCCGTCTTATGGACCATGCTGGTGTGTTAGCAGACGCTGTCCTTATTCGATATAGAAGTGAAGCTTCGTCTCGACGAAAAGTCTCGGTTATGCATGGCATATGTTGTGGAAAGCTAAGAGACCCAAAGTGATTTCGGATGTCAGATTTTTAAACTTGATTACTCTTTGGGGCCTTGACCTTGGGAGGATGATAGATGCATGCCTGCGACACCTTGTGTTCCGCGAAGGATGAGTTACAGCCCGCAGTGAAACTTCACGTCTCCTTATCGCGTTCTTAGGAGAGACTGGTTGGATGGACATGCGGTGAAACACCGCAGTGATATTATAAGAGACGCTCGGGTGTAGCAGGCACAACCCGGCTGTTCTTACAACCCCCCCCCCCTCCCACCACCACCACTACCATCGCCAATACGTCTAGATAATATATTATAATACTTTCCTCGCAGCCAGTTTCAGTTTGATTAACCAAGAGGATAGTGTGTCGTGATGTCATGTCGCAGAAGTTGGTCTTGTGGGACGTTTCGACACGGGCTGCGGCTTGCTCGGTCGCATCCGATGCGGCTACTTGATGTGAGGCCCAGTGCTGCAGCATTGCAGACGAACGAGTCACCCGGAGCGAGTTTCACGGAGTCGCAATGTACTGCTCCCATGAGACCAAGTTCATCGTCATGACGAAATGACACAGTAACATCCAGGACAAAATAGAAAGAAGCGACCTGTCCGAAATTTATCATATTACGTAATTTAGGACACTCCACGCAGTTCGAGCATTTTTTTCTAGGGTTTGAGGTCCGGAACTTCGTTTGATGACAAAAGTAAATGTAAAAATTATCATACGAGTGCCATTTAGAAATGCCAGGCGGACAGCCCTTAATATTTAAAGTGGCGCCAGCGGCACTTGGCCACAGTACTACAATACAGCGCGAATTCGCTTGGCCACCATACTACAAAACAAGGTGACGTTAAATTATCAGGCGAACGTCATCGATGTAGCCCGCCGCCTATACACCATCGTATATCTCCTGAGCATATCAGGCAGCCAGCCTATCAGCGTTTTCGCAAGCCACATTCAACATGCCGAACTGTACAGGTAATAGTTTCATACAATAATTACTACATGGAACTATGGCGCTACAGGGCACGGGAGCTGCGAGCATAGCGGTTCATCCAGCATCCAGCTTCGTGTCCTTCGAGCTCAAGTGGCTTTGTGACTTCCTAAACTGGCTTTTTCATCAAAACAGTCTGTATTAGATCATTAAATAAACAATAATAAGTCTTCCTGACTGTATGATTCGAACACAGATCCCTAAGCACAAAAGCCCGCTATTCAAACCATTACCTCAAGGACACACGCATCGACAAAGGGCATAAAACACCCCTATGAATTTCTCGCGGGTAAGTTAGCGCGTTGGGACGCTTGTCGCGTTTCAGTTTCGCCACCTATACAAATTGAACCACTGCAATTAGTAGCGATTATGCGTGTTCGCAGAGTCTTCTGCACTTATGAAAGTATAGCATTACTCTTAAATATATGACATTGAAGGCAGGTAAATCATAATAAACAAAACCACAAGAACGTGCGTCTCAATCCACAAGCACAAAAATCAGACAAGTCTGCGTACTACCTATCATTTCGATGATTATGGCAGAACAATGGCAGCGGCATTGTTCCCTATAGTAATACTGTAGGAAACTCCATCAATCGTGACTTCGCCGCGTTACGTTCGGCGACCAGCGGGGGCAGCGACTCTTGGAGTGATATCCCTGATTGCCTGCGACGAATCGCTTCGGGAGGCTGGAAACGTCCCGCCGGGAAACATCAGCGGTGACACCTTGCCTCTACACCTTTCAAAGAGTACGTGTCACGACGCTAAGAGGAGGAGACTCTTGGAAAAGGGCCTCTACTACGACGCGTTCTCACGGCCGCTCGCAGACCAGCTGGCCGCCAAGGCCGTTCTCCAAACCCGTCGATGGCTGGCCCATTCCAGGAACAACAGACGCGTCAGTTCAAAAGGCGCCGGGGGATTATGCGCACCCTCGCCCTCAAGGCAGACCCTTCGGTGACTCTCCACGCTCCGATTGGAGGATGGTGGGACCGCAGCTTCGACAGAGGTCTTTTAAGCGGACATTTGCGGGGCATCGCGAGTGCTCTCCCATCTGCCCTGAGACGTAGTCAGTGCTTCGATCCAGTGTGCTTAAATCCAGTCATGCTAGACTGATGATGAGACGTGTCGTTCTCCTACTTCTCATGTAAATAATGTAAATAAACCCAGTATTCTTCGTTCTCGATGAGACCCTGTTCCTCCCTTCAACAACGTCTTCAGCGTGGACGAAGCGGACGACGGCATGAGCCAGCTACCACTTTCGATATGCCCGACTCCAACTCTTACAACTGCTGGCGAGGCCACGACTCCCAAACCCTACAACTGGTGGGCAGCGGTGAGATTGACCTCACGGATCTTGGGATGGACTTGGTGACCGACCGTTATCCTGATCAAGTTGGAGACGACTTGGGGAATGACCACCTCTTGCAACTGACTGGATACGGCGAAGAACGACTCGTGATATGGTGCTGCTTCTGTGGGTAAGCGTTTGGTTTTGGCTGTAAGATTTACCAGGCTTTAATTTCTCTGTGTTTGTAGAATTGAATCGCTGGGGATCTTTTACTTTTATTCTGATTCTGAATTCTGATTGAGTGTGTATCGCAGCAAGTATTGTGTGACAGCAGAGCCAAAGCTTAAAAGTAGCGACCATGGTCCTGCTGAGTTTGACGAGAGCTGGCCTGTTGTGGTTGTGTGAAGAGCTCGAGGTAGACGTAGAGGAGGACTAGCGGAAGCAGAGATTCTAAAAACCATTCTCCAAAGTGACAGTGATTTGTATATCATCGAACATCTCGGCAACAAAATTCTAAGCAAAATACAGAAGCAGGAAGCAATTAGTCAGGAACAGGGAAAAATTAGACAGGAACAGGAAGAAAAGGCAAAGTTGAAAAGAATTTTGCAGGAGAATGTAGCTCCGGAAGAAAGGGAAGTACGTCGGAAGTATGTAGCATCGTGGAGAGATACATTGGATGTTTGGAGCAGTCAATCGAAGAAGACAACCGTGGCTTGAAAAAACGGTAGGTTGGAGGCAGCGAAAGTGGAAGGAAAGTCGCTAGCAGGGTTTTGTCGAGACAAGAAAGGTTGGCACCTGTGAGGTTAGCAGCGAGTTCAAAGATGAACTCAAAGTGTTAGCTGCTAATGATGCCTTAGTGGCGAACAAAGGCCGTTGAAGGCCGTAGTGAGAGCGACGAGGTGCTGTGCCAACAGAGCTCTGTAGAACAGCTAGGCCAGCTGTGAATGAATTGGCACAGTCACCGTGTCTGGACGTCGCAGGAATTGTTAGCGAGGTCGTTAACGAAGGAACAGGCACTGCTGACCCGACGGACACGAGCACCCAGGTCGAGTCAGGGCTGCGTGCCGATGCGCAGTGCTGAGCTGGACGATGCAGTTGTGGGCAGTTTCGCAGGATTGCGAGTTGCGTAGCTCAAAGGAAAACAGCTGCATGGTTCAGGGATCGGTAAAGCTGTCCGCCAGTCTAGGTTGCCAAAAGAGGGATGATTTAGGTACAAATCTTTCAGACTGTGTGGTTGAGACAGCGATTGAGACCGACGAGCTGTGTGCTGATGCACAGCGTGAGCTGGACAATGCAGTAGTGGGCAGTCCGCAGGATTGCGAGGTGCGTAGCTCGAGTACAGACTGCTGCATTGTTCCAGAGTCGGTCAAGCTGTCTGCCAGTCGGGGCAAAGAGGGAGAGGATTTAATGGTAAATCACTCGGACTGTGCAAGTAAAACAGCGATCCGGACCGACAAGATATGCAACGGTCGGCACGAGGCACGAGAAGATCGCTCATTAGTGAGTTCGAAGAAAAAGCACCGTAGAAGGAAGCGTCGTAAGGATCGGAATGCGGTAGAGTGTCTGACGCAGCCTACCAAAGTGAAAGGCGTCAATATGCAGGAGCGGGGCGCAAAGAAAAGAAAGGTCCGATCTGCGTTTTCGATTAAAGCGTGTCCGCGCCACCGGCTAAAAAGCGTCAAAGGAGCATGCTCTGCACGAACGCGGAAAAAGGGCATGGGGCAATAATGTTCCCTGTCATTCCGCCATTTTTTTTTCGGGGTGCAGCATGCAGTGCGAAGGGGCGCAAGGTGGCAGGACGAGGTGAGGTGATAGGGAGACTCGACAAGGTCAACCGAGGTCGTTTTGAAAGCGTGTCGTCAGGGCACAAATTGGCAGGGGTCTGTGACGTCTCTAAAGACCTGACGGACTGTCAGGTCTTTTGTTGTTCCTGGATGGCCAGAATAGCTTTCAGGGCGCGACCACCTCGAGTACGGCTCAAAAGTACGAGTCCGTCGTACACAAGCGGAACGACAAGAAAAAGGCAAGGTTGCGCAGAAACAAATGCTTCGTTTAGTTTGTTTATTTTTGAGCATTTAAAGGTTTCGCGATTCGAGATTAGAATTTCTTTCAATAAGTAATTTTTGAGCTTTGTTTATTTTTTTGTTTTAGTAGCTCTGAGGTTTGAAAGATATGTTTTAAGTAAATGTTTAGTTTCGCGAAGTTTTTGGTAATGAGCAGTTAGGCTTTTTATTTTTTTGTGAGTGACCTGAAGCGTCAAGGTCATTTGGTGAAAGTCTATAATAATGCGTGTTTGTATCAATTAGTTAACCTTTGTTAAAAGTGTAAGTTTTCTTTTAAGGATAAGCGTGTTGTGTTTTCAGTGAGTGCATAATTTGCACTGAGAAGGTTCGTTCCATTAGTGCGTGTCCTGTGTGGACGGAAGGAAACAATGTTTGGGACTGGGTCGCTCGTTTGTGTTGAGGGCGGCAGTGTTCGAAGTTTTCCAGTAAGTATGCGTGGAAGTAGGTATTAGCAGACGCGTTTTCCTTTTTGAAGTTTTTGTGAGTGCGTAAGTTACGCAAGTTTTGTTTTTGTTATTTTAAGGCGTGTCCTGCAAAGACAAAAGGGAAAGAAAACGTCTGCGTGAGACACAAGAATGCGTTGTCAGAGAGTCAGAGTCAGAAGTGGTTTTATTTGGGCATTGAATGAATTACAAAATATGTGTATACAGAAGTTCTGATTAGGGAGCGCAAATTTGGCGAGATTTTGATTATGTATCCTGAGAGTTCATGAGGCTGTGCAGTGGCGCCAGTAGGTGCAATAAGTAGTCCACTGTGATAAGGGTATGAACAGGCTGCTCGTGAAGTTAGGCTGCTGAAGTTATGCTGAAGCATTGGTTATTTAGAGCCTTTGGTTTAGCTCTACGTGTACCTTTGCTCTCGTGCAGCGCGACAGTCGGGTTTCGTTGAACTCAAAGGAACATGAGCGCTCGCTTTGGCGGCACAAAATTTTGGGGTCGAAATTTGCAGTCCCCAGTTGAGTGGCTTATATTGAAATTTTGGTATGAGGCCTGGTGAATTAAACAGCTGATTCCGGGTGTTTGCACGCTGAGTGGTACTGTGTTGCCGGGATCGAATCTTCCGTGCCGGTTGTTGTGAGATGGTTGGAGGCATTCCGAGTTAGCAGTTGTTGCAGAATGCCAAGCCATCTTCTTGGTCACCAGCCATTCTCTTCCTGACCAGCGGTTGTCAGCGCTGGCTGGTCGAGATTTTCCGGGCTGTGGAGGAGCTGTTACGTTCGGCGACCAGCGGGGACAGCTACCGTATTTACACGATTGTAAGTCGACTCGAATGTAGGTCGACCCCCCCAAAATTGCATGTCTCAAAAAAAAAAAAAAAATTGGGGGGGGGGGGGGGAGAAAAACCACGCGAGTGCATTTCACACAAGGGAGATTTATTGATGGGGTTGCCAAGACTACTCATCGTCACTAGAGTTGATCTCACTGGTACTGCTGCCGTCATAGCTGCTGCGGTCCCACAGCACGTCGTCATCAAGTGTGAGTCCACACTTCGCGAACGACCGCACCACGACATCGCGCGGTACAGCCCCCCACGCAGAGAGGACCCACCCGCACACAGTGGCCAGAGAGGCCAAATTTTCTCGGGCTGAAGCCGCCACTGCCGCACCACACGTTCACTGACTCCAGACTTGCGTCCCGCTGCGCAGTTGTTAGTTTCCTCAACATGGAGGATAGCAGCCCGTTTGAACGCTGCTGAGAACGAGCGCCGAAAGTTCTTGGCACTCATGACAGGCGTGACGATTCAGCACAGCAGCAGAAATGACAGATGCGCACGGCCATCGAAAACAATCGTATCTCAAAGAAAAGCTCTTCCGCCAACTACCAATACCCCCTAACGGCGGCTCTTTTGCCAGCTACCAATGCCCCCCAAACGGCGGCTCTTCCGCCATCCACCAATACCCCTAAACGGCGGCTCTTCCATGATCGATGCTCCCACAAGAGCCGTGCGCTCGTGGTGCGCGCAATCAAAATGTATGCAATATAGTAAATTATTGCGCTATGCTTCTACCGTAACCATAAAAACGTAGGTACAAAGTTGTAACCACGCCGTAGCGCCCCTGATTTCCCATTTCTCTTGCCGTTACTAGCGGTACACGGTTCGGTTTCGATTCTAAATCGACCCCCCAACATTGGATTGCCAAATTTGAAAAACTGGGTCGACCTACAATCGTGTAAATACGGTATCTTGGAAGTATCTCCTGATTGCCTGCGACGAATCGCTTTGGGAGGCTGAAAAACGTCCCGCCCGGAAATATCAGCGGTGACACCATGCCTCTACACCTTTCAAAGAGTACGTGTCACGACGCTAGGAGGAGGAGACTCTTGGAAAAGGGCCTCTACTACGACGCTTTCTCACGGCCGCACGACAGACCAGCTGGCTGCCAAGGCCGTTCCAGGAACAACAGATGCGTCAGTTCAAGTCAGGCGCGAAGCCTGTCTACGAGTGTCCCCACCTTTCTGTGGGGGAATGAGCAGTGTGTGCCCGTGGGCACTTCTCTGAATGTGTTCGGGAAACGAAGGTGCCGGGGGATTACGCACACCCTCGCCTTCAAGGCGGACCCTTCGGTGACTCGACGCTCCAATTGGAGGATGGTGGGACCGCAGCTTGGCCAGAAGGGTTTTAAGCGGACTTTTGCGGGCCATCGGGAGTGCTCTCCCATCTGCCCTGAGATGTAGCCTGTGCTTCGATCCAGTCATGTTTGACTGATGAAACGTCTCGTTCTCCAACTTCTCATGTAAATAATGTAAATAAACCCAGTACTCTTCGTTCTCGGTGAGAACCTGTTCCTCCCTTCAACGTCTTCAGCATGGATGATGCGGACGACGGCATGGGCCAGCTACCCCTTTGGATATGCACCACTCCAACACTTACAACTGGTGGCGAGACGCACCGGTGGTGTAGGCTGGAGAGCAACCCGCAGTTTGACGTCAGACTCTACAACGGGCAAAAGATGGGAGGAAAGTGGTGTTGCGTTGTTGACTGCACGCACCTCAGCCCTCGCCATCTGCACACGTAGTTTGAGCTGATGTTGATCGCGTTAAGCCGAGTTTAAGCATATCACAGTCGCTACGAGTTCATGCATCTACTGCTGGCGGACCTGAGCGATTGACCTAAAGCTAATTAAGCCATTATAATGCAGAAAACTGCTTCTGTAGTTCAGTTTTGTCTGTACGGATTTGAAATAAACCACTCCTCATTTCGTACAATGCACACACAAAAAGCTAGATGCGACGACACGGCGTGCTATCAACATCAGTACGTTGCTGTTCTCGATGGCAGCCAATCGCACTCGCTGGCACTTCCCTAAATTAAATGTGACTGCGTAAATGGGTGTCTGTTTTATGTATTGTTATGCTGACCCATTATTTAGCTTTTGACATGCACTGTTTGCCTCGTATCCCAAATGGGCAACAAGCGGAGGCCCCCTTCGATACAGCAGTGTAAACAACAGCCTCGTTCAGCTGCCAATGGTGTCAATACTGGCATCGGCATTGCCGCGAGAAAACTGCACGTTCTCTAAATGTTCGCTGAATATGAAGAATGATAAGTAGGCAGCGTAACAACGCTCCCGTACTACGGTCTCCCGCTCGCTGTTTTCGAATGTGTGTTGACTCATATCAGCGTGACTCGGAGTGGTGCATAGGTGCTTACATGCACAAAATCTGCGTGTTTCGCTGTGTTCTGACATTAATTAATGTCACGAGCAGCTAGCTTTATATCTCAAGCGAACGACGAGCGGTCGCTGTACCTGCTGATGTAAAAATGCACTGGTCGGTGCTTTGGACTGTCAGTGGCGTTCTTACGGGATACCAATACTGAAAGTTGTGCTCCACATCTTATAGTGAGTGTGTGAAGCACTACCGCAAGGAGGAGTAAAACACCTAAAATAGCAAGCAGCATGTTTTGCACCCTCTTTTTCTCGGTCCCGCCCCCCCCCCCCCCCCCCCCGTCCCCCCACGCATGCTTCTTGGGCAAGAGATATACGCAGGCGGAGAGGCAGTACTATATATAAACATCAGTTTTATTTGTTTCTAACGTCGAGCGAACATGCTACAAAGAATGACCGCATGGTTCTTAAGATACTAAGTGAAGAAATTAAAAAAGAAACTGAAAAAGACGTCAACTCTTGGTAGACATTCATAACGCCTTTAGTCAAAGTGAGAGAAAACACTGGACGACACGAACATTGTCTTAACAAGCTAACAATTCAGATATTAAAAACTCATTGCAAACCCTTTGTTTTGGAGAACCACTGGATAATACAAACATTTCCACAATAACCTAACAATTCAAAAATTTAAAAAGTCAAAGGCCTGCGCGGCACACGCTGCACAGTCACAGCGTAAGCTGGAGCTTCATAGGAGCTCCATTTCCGGCACCACGCACTTCAGGGTGTTCGTGGCGAAGTCTCTACGCGTCGTTTTCACGTGAACAATCTGAACTGAAGTGGTTCGTACCTTGCGAGGAGGCCCCATAACGCGTACCGAAGAGTAAACACAGGTATCGATATGCGGCGCACATGTCACATCCCATGATCTATGGTACGATACAATACTGGTGTTGATGATGATGATGCTTTATTGACATTCCCTTTGAAATGAGGGGGGGGGGTGACAAACAGTCACCTAGCCTGCTTGATATAATCAGGTAACATGTTTTTCAAAAGAATTCGAGCATTTTTGTATACATCTCCTTAATATTCTTTTTCTGCCTATATACATTCCTATATACTTCTGTATGTACATTGTACCGCTACCCATGCAGCTGCTGCATGCAACTGCGGCATGCAACTGCGGCATGTCGGGACAGTTAGTGGAATGCAACACAACTGCAATGCAAAATTTGCAGTATTGACACTACGCGGTGCGCATGTCAAGTTGTGACAAGTGGCACAATATGATGCTAATGATGATTATGATTTATTGGCATCTCCTTTGAATCGGGGTGGTGACAAACAGCCACCTAGTCTGCTTTATTTATTCATGTATGTTTTAACAGTGGAGCTGTTTAAGCCAGGTGTAATGTGTCAACTGCGAACAGAAAATGTGGGCCGATCCTGGCGGTAGTCCAGAAATTCTGAAAGGGTCCAAGTGCAATGGCGCATACCCCTGTGAACTAGCGAAGCTGAGCCTGGTAGAGTCTAGCTAAGCATGGTTGGGACTACTTAAGCTTAGTCAGTCATCGACAGCCAATCAATAGGGAATCGATAATCAATAATCTATAAATTCCGGAAAATGCTGGGGATGACTTGGTAGTGCGTAGCCTAGCCCAAAAGCCAGGACTAGCTAGGTCCCCATCAGCTCCTCTGTCTCTTTAACATTGCGCTTCCAGTGCAAGCTGCGCTAATTTTTTAATTGCAGCACTTTTGTATACTTCTCCTTAAACTTATTTTTCTTGCTCAAACCTTCTCTAACTACCTCATAACTACCTGTGCATCTGCTATATGGCGTTCTACCTGGTGTAATAATATGCAACTGAAATGTAAAGTTTGCACGTGTCGACACTACGCGGCGCGCATCTCGCATTGCAAGACAAGTGGCATGATACGATGCTAATGATGGTGATGATTTATTGGCATCCTTTTTGAAACGCGGTGGTGACATAGTCACCTAGCCAGCTTGATTTAATCAGGTTCACAATATATATATATATATATATATATTTAACACGCTAGCGTTAAGGGCCCCGTGTCGCAGAAAATCCGGCGCCAGTGTCGGCGCCGGCGTCCGCGGCTGAGAAAATAATCCCGAGCTACCCGGACCACGCAGGCCCTCCGCGTGCGCAGAGTTAGTGAACTAATCGAATTTCCCTATGTAAAATCCGTAGAAAAATCGTGAAGTACGACTTAACCACAACCTACAGACATGATAGTGTCGGATTGTAATTTGAATGTACAAGGAAACTCAAACACAAACACCTTTTCCAGCATTTCTACCATACAACAGCGGCGCGCCCGGGTAGATTACTTGCAAAAACACCATCCAGATGGCGCTCGCCTGCTCGGCAGGCGAGCCGTCCTGGTAGAGCGAATAGCTGGCGAGCTACAAGAAGAACGGGAAAAGCGGGCCGTGCTGGAAGAGCGGGTGGAGGCGCTAATGGTACAGGCGGCGCGTAATCCCGGGTCAGCTCAGGCGGGCGGCGGGGACAGCGCGGAGACTCAGGCAGAGGCATGCCATGAGAGCAGGGAGGGACGCCTAGGGGCCGTTGAACAGCAGGCGAGAGCCGGCGGCAACACGGCGGTTCCACAACTCTACAGCGAGGTAGTGCGGCAGACTTCGGGTGGGAAGGGACGAACGGCAGGGAGCACATCGTCACGTGTCAGTGGCGCAGGGCGGGTGGAGAACCAGCTAGCGCGAACTGGAGGACGACAATCGCAGGCGGGAGGCAAACGTGTAGAGCGAAGGGTCCTAGTGGTGGGGGACTCCAACGTAGCTAGGGTTAAGGAGGGCGTCCTTACAACAGTGAAGGCAGACGGGCGGGTGAGGGTGGAGGCCCAGTCAGGGAAGTGCATGGTTGACGCAATGGCAGAAGCTCAGAAGGTGGTATCGGACAACCTCGAGCATGAACATCTGGTCGTTATCCATGCTGGTCTCAACGATGTGCTGAAGGGAAGGAGCCAGAACCTAAACGGACAGTTAGAGGTTGGGTTGCGTAAACTCAGAGAAACCTCTGTGAAAGTGCATGTGACCATATGCACAATCCCACATGTCCGGGGCCAGGCTAGCGCGATGGAATGGAGGGTGCGTGAGGCTAACCGGGTCATTAGGGGTCTGAGCAGACCACTTGGGTACGGTGTAATGGAGGTAAACCGGGAAGTGTACGAGTCTGGCTCCCAGCCTTTTGCACAGGATGGCATTCACTACAGTGGTGCCACGGGCGGGAGCGTAGGTAGTAGGATAGGGCGCCAAGCTACGGCTTTTTTGGGGGGACCCAGAGCCCTAAGACCACCAGTGTAGACGAAGACGGACCCAGAGAGGCTCCAAGATTCAAGAAACGTAGAATCGGTAGAAGAAATAGACGTAAGCACCAGGGGCAAGGTCATTCTGACATAGGTTACATTAACATGCAAGGTGGCAGGAATAGGCTGAAGTGGGAGGAGATAGACGAGCAACTAAGGCAAGAAAAGCTGATGGTATACGGGTTTGTGGAGACACATCTTAGGGACATGGAGCAACCTCCCTGTAACCCTGACTATGCATGGGAATATTGCAATAGAACAGAGGGCAGCAGAAAAGGGGGTGGAATTGGTGCATTTATTCATAAAAGTATGAACTGGCAAAGGGTCAAACAGGAATGCAAGGAGCATTTATGGCTAAAAGGGAAAGTTGCAGGAGAGCAGACACTCCTTGGCTTTGTATACCTGTGGACAGGAGCAAATGCCAAAGAGG
Organism: Dermacentor silvarum; assembly: GCF_013339745.2. Lineage (NCBI taxonomy): Eukaryota > Metazoa > Arthropoda > Arachnida > Ixodida > Ixodidae > Dermacentor > Dermacentor silvarum. Next base: position 77,436,770 of record NC_051155.1, read on the forward strand.
AAAACAAAAAAATGCTGGAATGCATATCAAGTGACATTAATGAGCTAGGAGAAGGGTGCGAGATTATTATACTAGGAGATATGAACGCACACATAGAAGACATGGACGGGTACACAGACTCAACAGGCAACATGATGCTGGATATGTGTGAAATGCATGACTTAGTTGTATGCAACAGTACTGAGAAGTGTGAAGGGCACATAACATGGGAGGTAGGGAGCCTGCAGTCGACGATAGATTATGCACTAATGTCACATAGGATGCACGATAGGCTAAATGTAATGAGCATAGATGAATATGGCTCCAGAAGTCTAGGTAGTGATCACAAACGTATTAAGGTGAGTTTTAGAAGGGAAATGAAAGTAGGTAGGAGGCAAGATGAACAACCAGGTGGGATATTTTACTCGGAAAAGCAGCTTGAAATAGCAACCCAGCAAATTGAGGAAGTAATTTCAGAGGATACAAAAACAGAATGGACATATGCAAATTTAACAGGACTATTTGAGCTAGAGCTTACTAAGGTACGAGTCAGGACAAAAGGGAACAGAAGACGTAAACCCAAGAGCTGGTGGGATGAGGAGGTTAAGAAGGCCATAGAGAAACGCCAGGAAGCATCCAGGGAACACAGATATTCAAAGCAGAGGGGTGAACCAGAAGCTGATGTAGGCAGAAAATGGAACAACTTCTTAAGCTGTAGAAGGGAAGCATCCAATTTGATCAATGAGAAGATCAGAAGAAAGGGGAGCCAATGGTTGTCAGAAGTAAACAAAAAGGATAGAAAAGCAGCGAAGAAATTTTGGCAACATCTCAACTCCTTGAGTAATAAGACTAGCCTAGAGCAGAGGTTTATAGTTACAGCTCAAGGTGTTCGACTAGAGGGAGATGAGGCAATGGAACATATAAGAACAATGATGACAGAAAAATTTAAAGAACGAAACATAGCATGTGCTCAATCAGGTGAGGATGGACTAGTCAGTGCAGTGGCTCCACTGGCACAAAGCGAGTGGGAAAGGGCAGAGAAGAGGGTTCCTAGTAGCACGTCGACAGGTCCTGATGGCATCCCAATTATGTTGATAAAGACATTGGGCCCAAAATCTAAGAAAGCATTAAGAGAGGCAGTGAGCAAAATGATAATGGACGGTAAAGCCCCCGACGGGTGGAGACTGAGCAGGATGAGCATGATATATAAGGGAAAGGGGGACAAAGCCGACATAAACAACTACCGTCCCATAACAGTGACGTCAGTGGTTTACAGGGTGGTGATGCAGATTATAAAGGACAGACTGCAGGCATGGGTGGAGAGCGAGGAGGTGCTTGGGGAACTACAAAATGGGTTCCGGAAACAAAGAAGGTTAGAAGATAATCTGTTCTCATTGACACAGTGTATTGAAATAGCAGAAAAGGAACACAGGCCCCTATGGCTTGCCTTTCTGGATATCAAGGGAGCCTATGATAGTGTAATCCAAAAGGATTTGTGGGACATACTGGGCACTCTAGAGGTGGAAGATGGAGTAAGAAATCTTTTAAAAGATATCTATAAAAGTAACAGGGTGCTTATAAAATGGGAAAACAAGGTATCTGGGCCTATAGAGATACAGCAGGGGCTTAGGCAGGGGTGCCCTCTGTCACCTCTGTTGTTCATGCTGTATTTACAAGGATTAGAGAAAAAATTAGAGAGGAGCGGACTTGGCTTCAACCTTTCCTATTTCAAGCAGGGAGAATGGATTAAACAGTCATTACCAGGACTGATGTATGCAGATGACATTGTACTTATGGCTGACAGCAAGGAAGACTTGCAGAGATTAATGGACATCTGTGGTAAAGAGGGAGATAGCTTAGGTTTGAAGTTTAGTAAAGAAAAATCGGCAGTCATGACTTTTAATGATAATCAGGGCAGCGAGCATAGGATACAGGAGGTTACGCTGGAGGTGGTGGATAAGTACAAATATCTTGGAGTGTGGATAAACAATGGGGCTGAGTACCTAACAGAACATGAAAAATATGTGACGGCTAAAGGTAGCAGAAATGCAGCTGTGATGAAAAATAGGGCACTGTGGAATTACAATAGGTACGAAGTGGTGAGAGGGATTTGGAAAGGGGTGATGGTCCCTAGTTTGACTTTCGGCAATGCGGTCCTGTGCATGAGATCAGAGGTTCGAGCAAGGTTGGAAGTTAAGCAGCGAGGGGTAGGTAGACTGGCTCTGGGAGCACACGGAAATACACCAAATCAGGGGGTACAGGGTGACATGGGATGGACGTCATTCGAGTGCAGGGAAGCCAGCAGCAAGATAGAATTTGAGGAGCGATTGAGAGAGATGGCAGAAAAGCGGTGGGCAAGGAGAGTTTTCAGTTATTTGTACATGATGAATGTTGATACAAAATGGAGGAAGCTGACCAGAAAACTGTCAATCAAATATTTGGACTGCAGGAGGGGTGCAAACCAGGAAACAGCGGTTAAGAAAAAGGTTAAGGAAACAGAGAGGGGTCTGTGGAAAACAGGGATGCAGACGAAATCAGCACTGGGCACATACCGAACTTTCAAGCAAGAAATTGCCAAAGAAAATATCTACGATAATTCTAGGGGAAGCTCTTTGTTGTTTGAAGCCAGGACGGGAGTATTACGGACTAAGATGTACCGAGTCAAGTACCAAGGTATAGACACGTTGTGCTGTGCGTGTGGAGAAGAAGAGGAAACGGCTGAACACCTCATACTTTTCTGTAAGGGGCTTAACCCTACAGTGCAAGGCAACGGGGCTGATTGTTTCAAAGCATTGGGGTTTAGGGACAGTGAAGGCAAAATAGACTTTAAGCGGGTAGAAATAACCAAACAGAGGTTATCTGATTGGTGGATAAAATTAAGGCAGGGGTGAAATTTCACCCACCACAAAGTACAAATTATGTTAATAGCCATGGCTAGGTGGCGTATGCCACCGCCCGATTTAAAGGGTTCAGCCTCATCCATCCATCCATCCATCCGGTCAAACTGGGACTTAGCCTGCCTAATGCGTTTTGGACACGCGTGCGCCTCGGGGCAACAGCAAACAGTTAATAAAATAATAAAAAAAAGGTCCTAGAGCCTTCACATTTTGATATAAGACGGCTTATATTGCCCCTGTAAAACTGTCTTCCCAGCAATTCATTTGTGCTTAAAGTGAAGCCGACTTTAAGGGGATCGGTGTAAGCTTGGAGTTTGTAAGCTGGCTTTCCCACGTTGTGTGTTGCAGTGAAGCCTACTCATAAAGGAAAATGCGATGCGAACGGGGCCCGATAACGCTATCGCGTTCCACTCTTAAAGGCGAAGCTTAAGTGTCCTCCAATTTTTTTCTAGCATTCTTGTATGGATTTCCTTAAACTTCTTTTTCTTCCACAAACCTTCTTTAACTACCTTATAATGATACCTTTGCTACTGCTACATGGCGTTCTACCTGGTGTAGTATTATGCAATTGCAATGTAAAGTGGGCACGTATCAACGCTTCGCTGCGCGCATGTCACATCGCGTGTCGCGTTTATAGGGCATTTTCCCGCTACAAGCTAGCAAGCGCTTTTCCATGGAATACCTCTGCTTTGTAGTTGACACAATGTTGCCAATACCACTGTACAGGTAGGTACACTGGGGAGGTAAAGGAGATGATGTATTGAAACGGGTTAAAAATTCGTTAGATCTGCTCTAGAAACGTTTTTCTTTAAGCTACACACAAACACGCTACCCGTAAAAACAGGGTTAGATGAAAAAGGAATTCATGTGACATGGACAGTAAACTGCTTACTTTGCAAAAAAAAAAAAAAAAAAAAACCGGAGATCATCGAGCATGTTTTCATCGATTGCTGGGATCCAATATTTCATTGAGATGTCTTACAACGTACACTGAAAAAAAAAAAAAGAACTACCTATTACACCTCTAGGTATTCGGTTCTTGCCAACAGATAACGAAGGGGGAGTTCTGTACGATATGTTTATGCTCCTTGGTCTCCACAGTCTGGAAACGCGAATGGCAGTGCGACATGCGGATCCGATGTCGATACCCGTCCGCCGAGAATCGACTTCATTGAGTGTGTCGCGTATATTCGGGAAATATACCGTGCGCAGAGTGAGCTTCCTGAGTGGGTGGCTATTCTCGATAATTTGATTAAGCTGAAGCGATTTTACTATTACAATGTTAGCCAAAGTGTGGTTGACATGTTTTAGCGTTTAAACGTCTATTGGTTTGTACTGCAAGCAGGCAATAAAAAAAAAAAGAAAAAAGAAAAGCTGGTGTGGCTCAATGGTAGAGTAGCTGACTCCTGCGCAGCGGGCCCTGGTTTGACTCCGGTAGGAATGGGGTATTCTTTTTTTTTTTTTTTTTTTTTTTTGTATTCGCGCCGATAGCTGCTACGGACACCGGCGGCGGCAATGGACACCATCGCCAACAGAAACGGCGATTGTAATGACCCCATAACAGCTTGCGCTGTAAAAGATATTTTAAACTCTTCGTCTCTAAGAAACACTGGGCAGCACAAACATTTCCACGGTAAGATTACAATATAAAATATAAAGACAGTTCATAAACTCTTCGCCTTTCAAAACTGTAAACAAACTCTCAAACTCGATACAAAAACAAAAAGACAGACCCCTCCAGCTCCCCCGTAGTCGGCGCCTATGCCTCATGCCGTCGTAATCACGCTGTCGTTATGCTATCCTCATCTTTTCAGAATCGTTATCACCATACCGCCTTCGGCTGCTCCAGTGTATGCTTAGAGAGCCGGTGAGTGCTCGAGCATCGGAGAGGAGCGCAGCAGTTTAAATGAGAATGTTTTAAAACATCCTTTACGCTGAAATGTCATGGAAGACGCGGGACCTTCAGACCATCCAGCGATTCGTCCAGCTCGAGATCGGGAACGAAAACGCCTAGCCCGCGCCGCAGCTAACGCTTAAACATTCGCGCTGCTTACTCGATCGTAACCGTGCTGCGAGTTTCTTTTTTTCTTCGGTAACAACTACACCGAATCTCATTAGGTTTGTTGCATTTAAAAGACAAAGTTAGAATCTAATGACTGTAGGAAGCAGATTCTTCAATTTGTCCGTCGATTTTTGAATTGGCCCTGAACCACGCAAAAAGTACTTAAGTGCGTTCAGCAGAAGCTGAGTTATTGGCAATCAAACACAGCCTCTGCAGTGCTCCCGTTCCTTCTTCAATGCCTTGCACTGCGAAGGCTACGGCGAAGTGGGCCGTGGCCACAACGCTCCGCCTTCAACATGCCACAGAGGCGTGCAGTTCAGATTTCATTTCGGATGTTAACGTAGACGCCACGACTTCCTATTTTGGTGCCTACGACGCGCTAAACGTAAGCCAGACGCGGTTGTGCTCAGCGAGCCGCAGGGCGCTTAGCCAGTGGATCTCGTGGCGGCACCCCGCGGCGGCCGCGGTGTAGCCGACCGCAGCGACCAATAGCAGCCGCGTATGGGAATCCCCTTCATTATTGCGATAGCAATTATATGGACACTCAAAGAGGATTTCTGCCGTCGCCGTGAGGTTCCGTATCACATCAACGGCGATGAAATCGTCGCCGCGCGCCGGACGCTGTATGTGCGAGTGAAAGGGAGCGAGGGATGTGCGCTTTCACGGGGAGCGAACGCACGGCGGAGAACAAACGCGCGTTCTGCGCCGTGCTCCCTGAAGGGCTGCAGAATTAAGCGTCTTTTCTCTTTTACAGTCACCATATAAAGGCCGTATAGGGACGGGAGGGGAGGCGACGTTTAGCTGCGGCACCAAATGCGTATTTATATAAAAACGTTGCGAGGCGAGAAGGTGGTAAAGACTTCCGACGCTTCTCGACGAGTTTCCCGTTCTGATCTCGTCGAAAACATCCGAGCCGCCCCCAGAGGCCCTGGCAACAGTCACCAACGCCGCGCGCGTTCGGTGCGAACGCGAGCAAAACGGCGACGGCGTCGACAACAGTTCTGCGCGTTGCTGGTGCTGCTGCATGTCTAAGTTTATACAGCTGATAAAACTACCATCCTTACTCCGTATTGCTCTCTACTAAGTTGCTATCGCAATTGATGCTTCGCCTTTCGGGTGAAACTGCGACATTTTACGAAATAAAGCGTCCAGAAGAGAGTGAGCAGTAGGCTTCTGTTTGAAAAGAGAACATTTGAAAGAAAGGTGACTTCGCGCTCCGCTTGCGAGCTCCACGCACCGCTTACGACAGCAAAACTTGCCTGAGGTGTTCACCGCAACGTGTGCTACCCGCGAACTATGTTATTTCACCAAGCCTGAGGGGTGGGTGGTTCAGGGCCCCCTTTAATAAATACTGTCTAAAATTGCAAGTTTTCAAGAAACAACTATCATATTTTTAACTCTAACTCGGCAATGAAAAACGATATCGCAATTATGTATCTTGCACCTACTAATATATCTAAACTGGACAAAATTGATGTGTTATGCACTGGGCCGGTATTTTGTAGCGATGCGTTATGCTTTATTCTATACTAGTCTTATCATCCACCGCTGACAGCCGGCTGATCCCGCTGATAAATTGAACGGACCGTCGCTCTGACCACTGACCATGCGCGAAATGGCATTAGCATAGGAAAGGCATCGCTACAAAATATCGGCCCTGTTCTGTAATATACAGTGGAATCTCGATGATACGAATCTCACGGGGTCACGAAAAATATTCGTATCAGTCGAAATTCGTATCAACAAAACACAAATAAAGCTATCTAAATTAAAGAGTCAGAGGTGAACTCACTTAGGCACACGCACGTAAAAAGCATTTACAGTATAGAACACTTACAGCGTAACCGTTTATAGTGCAGAACTGGCTATAACGCGGCCTTTTCCGACTCCCGTTTGCCCTCCCATAGAACTCCATGTATACGCATACCGCTTACAGTGCAGCCGCGTGAGACAAAATACCGGTTATAATGCGGCTTCCGCGGGACAATCTCGCCGACAAGGGCGGTAGCGAGCACGCTTCTCCACAATGTGTGCCCGCCGATGGAAGAGGAGATCAACGAGGGCGATGCGGAGGAGGAGCATGAGACGTGGAGCATAAGTCCAAGGGCGATAAATCGTCGCCGCGCCCCGTATGTGCGAGTGAAAGCGCGCGCCTTCGCGGAGAGCGAACGCGACTTCCGTCGCGCGAAAGGCCGTAAAGGTATGGGAGGTATGGGAGGGAGGGGGCGGGCGACAATGTGCTGCGGCACCAAATGCGTATCTTGCAACCGGGCGCAAGGGCAACTGGCGACGCCATCTCCCACGCGAAAGGGGCAAAGCGGGAAGGCAGCGCGGGAGGGAGGGAGTGGGGCGGCTTCTACTCTGCCGACAAATGCGTTCTTGTACTTTGTGTCTGTGCCGGCTGTCGGTGTTGTCGTGCGCACCGTATGTTGAAAGCGATCTCCACATGGCTCTAACCTTTGTATGCGCTGTGCTTACGCCGCTGAGTTTCCGTTGAAGCGATAGACCGCACGAACCTCCGCTTGCTGCGGCGGCCGCGCTTCCCCACGCAGCACAAAAGGAACAAAAGCTCCACCGCTTCAAACTTCGCGGCCTCGGCGCTGTCCGGCGCCGCGTCCGTGCCTCCGCACCAAAAGAGAAAGGGAGAAAGCGCGTGCCTGCTCGCTGTTCACTTTCACGGATCAGCCGACGCGGGTCGAAAATCGATCCGTAACAACCGTTCTGTAGCACGTTGCAAAGTAATGGGGCTTGGCCGGGACCACAGAAAAATTCGTATAATCCGGAAATTCGTATTAGTTGTGATCGTATTGAGATTCCACTACCACTAGATTTTGAATAATACTTTTGCGAAACCCCGTAAACATTGTAACAATTTCACGTAAGCTGTAAATTAATATACCAACTTTGTCCGCTTAGTTGATCAATAGATGCAGTTTACAATACTGCGATATCGCTTCTGGGTCCAGAGTTACGGATTTGTAAACTTCATGCTTGTATTTTTTTTTCACGTACGGATTTTCGTGAACTTTCGTAAAAAATTCTAGGCCCTAAATAAAAATTTTGCTCAATGTACTGTCGCTAAAGTTGAGCTTTTTCTCTGAAATGCAACAAATTTAATTCAAATCGGCCCAGCGGCCGTCTCATAAAAAAAAAAAAGCTTTTCGGGGTTTTACATCATTTTGAAAAGGCGGCATCGGAGTTGGCTTCCAGCCCAGGCTTCCCTCCTAAGCGGGGAGCGAAGCGAGATAAAAACCGTTTGCTTGCGTCACGAGAAGAGCAGACGGCGCGATTGTGTAAGTATTCGGAGTGTGAGATGAAATAAAAAATACCTTATTATGTGTACCGAAAGATGGAAGCACTGTAGACCAAGATAACTTTTGAGGCTCCCCAGGAGCTGGCAGCACTTGCCTAACATCGCATGCGGCTTCAGTAGCGTTAAGTGCAGCATGGAATTTCAAATGCACCGTCAACGCCGTATGGGCACGCGTGTTAGCGACGTTTTAGGACGGATCGATTTACAGCGCGTACGCCAGCGACCTTCGGAGGATTAAGGATAGGATAAACGCTGGAATGCAGAGCGGGGTTTGTTTGACGACGTATTTTGTTTGTGTTGTCTTGCTTGGTTGTCTGCAGCTCAATGACCGTCCGATCCTGCTGGTCAAGTCAGACGATCCGGAGGGAATTGACAGCAGCAACTCAATGGCCGAGCCGGAGCAGAGTCTCAACGTGCAGAACGGAGTGGTGGGCGATGACGTCTGCAACAACAGTCAAGACCCGCCCTGTCACAATAATGGCACATGCAAGGACATCTGGAATGCCTACGAGTGAGTTTAATGTACCTACATTAGTTACAGTGTACTAGAGTACTATTCTAGTACACTGTACCTACCTTTGTTGCCTTTCTCTCTCTACTTTGTTGGAGGGGCACGGAAGTGAATTTCAAATTTAGATACATGTAACCGCGCGTTTAGTTCTGCACCATTCTGCCATATATTGTTGAGCTAGAACGCCAGATCAGAGGGGACAACTTGCGACTCTCAATCGTGAAGTGGCGCATGACCCTCACGTGATTGGTTCACACCGTCTCGTACTTCTCTCGGCTGCATTCGACGGGCAGTGGTCATACGTTTCATCGCATCATTTTAGAGGATGTATTCCTAGTTTCGGAATTCGAATATTCGAATCCAACAATAGCGGGCTGAGTAATTTGACTGAAGTTTTGAATGCCTTGTATTCTAATCATGGGATAATTCGAACCGTCTAACTCGCCAGCTTTGAGGTCCACACGCCAGCGCGGTGTTCACGTGAGTAAATATCACTGATGTAGTTTCTGCGCGTATACTAGAGGATAAATCGTGCTGCATGTGGGGCGGCCGGAATTCTGATTATATGCGTTAAGAGTGTCTTAGCCGTACGTCAATAAACCGATAAGTAAATAAATTACTGCAATCCCGTCGTGTCCTTATCCACCTTCGTGAGAGCGGACATATATGCGGGTGCTCGTGGAACGAGAGAAGATGAAATCATAATGCGCCCCACGGTGAGCCAGAGCCACGTAGTAACTACGCGCTGTCAACGAGGATGCAAAACCGTGCAGTGACCGTGCGATGATTGTTACCGCGTAACAGAATATATACCGTTGTCGTGAATCGGGGCTCATCGCGGTCGCCGCGAGTTTATCACTTGCGCCGCAGGTGAAAGATACGGTCGCCCGTCGCAACCGTTTACATCGCGCAGATAGCCCGTCTACGACACTCGTGTAGACGGCGACGCGGGCGTCGAGGTATGCGGGGCGTACGAACCGCACGCCTCTTTGAGTGTTTGCGGAGGTAGTTGGCCACGAGGTCGCGCGAAAACGTGACCGATGTGCGCGAATCGCTCGCGATGTATGCCACACGTTTTATCACGACGTCGTCAGCTCACGACCGAAGTCGTGTCGGCCGCGTGGGTCGATGAAAGACGCGTATTGCACTGCACTCTGTTATCGATGCCCATAACTACATGGTTATTGGCATTAAAGCTTGCTCATTCATATCTTTCGAGATTGAAGAAAAAAAAATGTGCGTTAGTTGTATGATTTAATGAATGAAGAAAACAGTTAAGAAGTGAATTTTTTACTGACTCTGTATACTTTTCGAAGAAATTCGTTGCCTTCTTTTGTGTTTTGCACGGAGCCATCAGGAGATTCGTTTTCGTTAACTCGTTGTAATGATGGGCGCTTGCCACCTGTCGCGATAAGTCGCACGAGGTTGCTCCGAAGCTGCCTTCGCAAAACGTTTCTCTTCGTTAATCCGAATAAGCGTTCTTTTCACAACGGAGCACTTATCGGTTCCGATTATTTGATTAGTAAGCTGGCTGCCAGGTTCATTCGTGCATGTAAACAATTTTGACGCTTGTGACCGGATCGAAGTTCAAACGTCTTTCATCAAAAACGTCATTGCCTGACGTGGGAGCACATGGCCTGCCCGCTTCAGGTCGTAAGTGTACCCGTTTCTAACCCGTTCGCCCCGTCATGGGAAATGGTGTGGTACGCTTTATCTCACCTCGGCAGCAAAGTTTGGGCGTTATCTCGGCGATCTTCTTGAGATTTCTTCTCGATAAGACGTGTGCACTAGTTGGCTGCAAAAATAGAGACTGGCATATTAAGGAATGAAATGAATACATGTGACCAAGTTCACGGACCGTTGCTACATGCGGACAGCCTCTGTTGCCGGCCCTTCTCAATGTACGAGTTTCCTCGTGGATAAAAAAAAAAAAATATCACTTTTCACAAAAATTCATGTCCGCGTTGTATAGCTAACCGCCAAAGACTTAAACCCCGGAACGTGGGCAAGAGTGAGTACCGCTCGTTAAACAATAACAAAGGGAGTAGCGCCGCTTCCTGGCATAGCAAGTTTCACGCACGTTATCTGCACACATCTACCCCAACTCCACGCAAACTTACGCACTCTCTATCGCCAATGTATTAAGAATATGTGAATGGGCGCACACTTGAATCAATGGGTAACAGCGACCACACCGACAGCACACGAATGGTCGAAGCTAAATATTTCGTGACGGTCCACACGAGTAAGCGAGTTACTAGCGATAATACATCTTTGCTATACAAGCTACTACAAAGTACAGAACAGCTACGTTCCAAGCCTTGTGAGCAGCAAGAACAAATATGTTGCAACTGCGCACACCCGCGAGCGATTAGGCAGAAAATAATCAGATAGTGACCGCACTGACTAACTTACTGAGTCAGAAGCGTGACAAGCCGCTGCTTCAAAGTATTTGCCAAATAAAGAACGAAAACCAAAACACACTGATCCTGATTCAATTCCTAAGCGGAAAGCTTGGAATACATTTTAACAGCGAAACTGTTTAAAGGGACACTAAAGGCAAATAAAACGGCAAGCTGAAGTGATAGAGTAATGCTCTAGAACATCCAAGGCGTCAATATCATCGCAAACAGAGCTTTAGTAAGCGAGAAATTGAAGTAAATGCACGACACGATAAGAGACTCTCCAGGGACATTCAGGTACTTACCCGATGACGAAGACACTCCTCAAAACAAAAAAAAAAAAAAAAAAAAAAAAAGAAAAGTCACTAGTACTTAACCAATCGAATTAAAAAGATCATTTCGTTAAATTTTAAGGCGAAAGAAAATGCTACTTGTCTGCTTCTATTAGATTCTTAGCAAAAATAACTTTTTGGCGTTACCCTTGATATAGACATGGTGGTGTGAAGGTTTCGTTTTCGCTCGACTCTGCGCCGCGCGCTTTCGAGTTTCAGTAGTTCCGTTATCGCGTAGTGCTGTGCTGGTGCTACTGGCTCGCTAAACTCGTACGTGAAATTGCAAGCAGCAAACATGGCACGTCCATGTGATGTAGCGGGATGCCCGAACGGTCCGCGCGACGGCACGTCCAGACGGTGACCGGCTTCGTCGCCCGACGTCGCATTGCTGCAGTCCTCGCGGCTTTCGCGCTCGGAAGAGCCGGTGTCGAGGCCGCCGTCATAGTACGCAACGATGCCGGCAGCGCGAGCCCTCAGCAGCATGTGACGCTCATTGGAGCTTAAATAACTGAAATCGAGCCCAGCATCGCGAGCCACTGTGTCGTCAACAAGGTCCATTGCGACGATCATCATGTTTACAATTCGGCGCACGCTTTTTATTCCACTTTCGCACTGCCGTCGGCTCTGTCTTGGCTGTTTCTGGCCGCTCGTCTGCGTTTTCCGCAAGAAAGCCGTCGCGCTCTCTGTGGGCGGCGTTTTACTGACCAGTGGCACAACGTCACAATGAGGACCATGACGTAACACTCCTCGTCGGGAGGGCGGGCGAGGAGTGGCG
>NC_051155.1:78380360-78414935 GCF_013339745.2 Dermacentor silvarum
ATGATGGCGACCGACTAGACGGGATGTTATATAAATGATCTTGCATCCCTGCTGCATAGCCCACATCGATGTTGTTGAAATGATCAGTAGATAAAGTTCATTAGATTTTACATCATGCTTTGAATCGCCTCTTCGGCGTTGGTTTGAGCCTCTTTCTGGCTGAGCGTTCGGCAGCAAGGTTCGTCAACTAGGTTCGTTGAAATCACCCGACATTTTTTGTAATATTTTTTTTCTCTTTTCCTCCTTCTGGAAATATTCGGTGTGGTATTAGGCAAAGCGGTGTTTAGCAGTAAGCGAGTTGGCAAATATCCCTATTATTAATGGATCCCAGTAAAGCTATACCAAACTGCTTCTGTTCCATTTCTGCAATCAGCCCTGCACAATTGCTCGAAAATATTTCGGGCCACCCTCACTTCGCCTGCATGACACACGACGTCTCCAAGAACGCCAAAACTCCCCAAACGATATGACGTGCACACATTAATTATGCAGGATTGGACCGAACGAAAGAAATTGCATATGCTAAACATTTCGGGCTCCGCCTACTTCTCCTGTATATCATGCAACGTCACGAAATTTCAAAAATTTACCCCGTCAAACTCACGTGTACGCAATAAAGATGCATGAATACTCTGAACGAAACTGATATTTTTTTTCGGAATAGCCAGAGACGGCCCCGTTCTGAAATGAGTACAAGACGTCTGCCTACCGATCACTCGGACATTGGCTACTCGCGTCTGTCGGGGAGCATATAATTATTTGCGTATAGTAAACATTGTTTGCGTGCCAGTATAACCTTGTCGAGCCCTTCCGACATGTTTACGACGTCGCTCTACCAACTCGTCTTTGGTCAGGATCCGTTCTAGTAGCATTTTAACCTTCCGTTGCACGCCACCGCGATTTTCTACCAGACACCACAAGTTAAGCAATAAAACCCGGGCGCATCGCCGACTCCGGCGCCACCCTCCTTATCCGGTTATCTGCTTTAACTGCGCTAGCTCGGCCCCACCGGAACTTTCTCCACTGCTGCGTGCTCCTAGCCTCTTCTCACTCAACTAGATTTTAATAAGCTGTCAATATAGGAAATGTTATTCGTTTTGAAAGCAAACAAAAGTGAGCTCGCATAAACGAGGACAGCGTTTGATTGGCAGGTTGAAAGAACGCTGCGGGTCACAGCCCGATGATTGCGTAGGCGGTTACGTAAGTTCCACGTCAAGCTATGATAATAATAGCACATTAGAATAGGTCTGCGTTATCGGGACCCAAAGATAAAACACAATTATCCGAGACCCTTACTCTGAAGTTCGTTAGCAGGATGAGCAGATCTGACAGGTTGAATTTTAGGTAACTCACAAAAGATCAAGCCGTCACTATAGACTAGAAATACATAAACAGGACTAAAGAGTTTCATTGCAAATGCTGGTATATTATCGTTATGTTTTGTTCTAATAAAGAAAGGATGAAAAACAAAACAGAAAGCGCTAGACAAAATTATTCACTGAGGTTGGGAGCTGAACACGTAATAGCACTGCATGGAGCTCTATTTGATATATGCTGTATCGAAGAAGCCGCCCCTCTCATCCATTTCCTAAGTATACTTATCGGCATTACGTTAGAAGCACCGAAATCAGTGCGAGTCTGAGTGCAAAATAGCAAGGTTAGTATGGTCTACGTTCTGCTCTGAAGCAAAGCACAATGTAGTCACTGCGAATTTACTGCAAGCAAAAGGCTACTGGAGTCAGGTTTACCCTTAGGAAGACCGACGTCAATTCGGCGCAGAACATTGAATGAGATGCTTTCTTTGTCTCCTACCGAGCACTTTTAGGTCGATTGGCAAGTTCCTGCCCCGTCCTGTTTCAGTCTAGTGAAAAAGTATGCAGTTTAACACAAATGTTTCGATCCATGTGAAGAGATGATTTAGTGAAGCGATGTTAATGATTAACTCCTATACAACCAACGACGGCGCGTAGAATTGTGTTTTCTTTCATCTTATGAAACGTGAAACCTCATGAAAATGTTTAATGTCACAATTGTTATGTTTATGCACCACAACACTTACAAGCTATACTTAAGCGCAAAAATTAATTCAGGCGGATACACATTGCGAGACTTCTAGCTATGCAGTGATATCACCAGTGCGAAGACATTGTATTATATTTTTACAGGTAAAAATGGTGATAAGAGATGTGTGCGCAGAAAAGTAGCAAACAGGTGGAGCTACATTTAAGGATTATATATTTTTTGTTTCACGCTGGTACATACCAAAACACTAAATGAAAGATATTTAGGTAAATTCGGAAATACATTGAGAATATAGTGCTACTCAACATGGAGGTCCGTGTGCTTTCGAAATACCGTTGAGTTGACGTTTTATGTTGCGAATTTATGCTGGATCTTTCTCTTTCTTACTAAGAACAGAGATGAGGACATTCGCACAGCATTGACAGTCAGCATAAAAGTTATTTTGCTGGTACTAGCGTTCGGCGTGCAGAGAAACTTTGTACATACCGGGTGTTCAATATTAAACTTTACGGAGTTTTGAAAAATCGACGGTGGCAGGTAGCATACTTCCTATCGTTGAGCTAGATTATTCGATGAGGCGAACATTAGTAGCCCGAGAAATCGAAACACATATTCAACTAGGTAACAAAATTCCACTAATTACCTTTTTGGTTAATTACTTTACGACAAATATTGTAATTTACGAATTGTAGCTGGTGAGCTTGTCAGGCATCTCAACTTGGAGGTAATTTCCAGAAAAACACTAGTTTGGAAGATATGCGCCATGAAACTCGCCGTAAAAATGTACTGTTGTTCCAATTACTTTTTCACCAAAATGCTGTTTTATACATTGAAGTACAAAAGTAACTGGAACGCCCATGCATTTTGTCCCACAGCTTGGGAAATAATATCTCGAAACTGGTGTCATCCTGGAAATTCATTTTAAATGGTGGCCTCTTGCAATCTCACCGGCTACAATTCGTAAATTCTAACATGGGTCGTAAAGTAATTAACTAAGAAGTTCATTAACTAATCTGTGTTAATTAGTTGAATATGTGTTTCGCTTTCTCGTGCTACTAATGCCCGCCCTTTCGAATAACCGAGCTCAACGATAACAATTATGCTACCTGTCGCAGGCGATTTGTACAAATGCCGTAAGGCTTCATTTTGAACACCCGGAATATCCACAAAAATATATATCCGCCTACATATCGACTGACTTAACAGCAGACAGCAAAAAAAATATAAAAAATACGGCAATGTAGGCAAAACAATCTGCATTTTAAAATAGTTATTTGACTGATGGCGGCATCAAACAGCGTTCCTATACAGCACAAGAGTCCCATGTTCTGCCCACCAAGGCAGAGACGCGTGCATATGCACTTCGCGTTTGCCAACGCTAACTAGTACTTTGAAATTATTGGCGTGTGCACCACGCTAGCATATGATGCACCACCTAGCTGACATGGTAACGTTCACTTTCCATATTATTTCCTGACGATGATTTATAGGAGATGCATGAAGTCAAGATGCGCACATTATCAGTAGGATAGAAGTTCCCGTGGCGTACCATCTAAGATGACCTTTCACTTGCTCGTATCTTTCCACATTTTAAGGCACTACCCCATCACACAGGCCTAGCCGGAACATTTGCTGGTGGTCCCAAGACTATGTTGACCATTACCTGCAAGATGTACTGCAGGAAAACGTGAATACCTCATTTGACATATGATAATGCAGAAAAATTCACAATTCTGACTGTCTTGTGTCTGGAGGTCAATAATACTACACTATTCTGTTTTATTACACAGAAATAAAAAGATGAGTCACCTTTTACGGTTCAGCTTGGCAGAGTATGGTAAATCACTTCAGCGGAAACCCGTTATAAGTTGGAGGTGGGTTTGTGAACGGAAAAAAATTGGCCTCCACCCGAATGTAGCACAAAGGTGCAGGGGAAACCCACACGTATTAATCAAAGCGAAATCCTCACAGTTAACGCTGTCTCAAGTTTTCGATTATTTCGCCTTCCGTGATCTGTTAGCCTCATGGCTAGCTCACGGGGTAGAGTGGCTACTTCGGAAAGGTGCTTGCTCCGCTTTGATGCCTGGACCAGAACGAATTTTCTTCAGTGCGAGGCTTTATTTCTGAGGGACTCTATGGGGTTTCCTCTTTAGCTTCATGCTACAGTCGGGTGCCTGGCAATTTTCAAATTTCTTAAGGTATGCTGTTGCACTCACCCGATATTTTTTGTTAAATATGATTTTCTCATTTTTTCATCAAGAATTTGAATGCGCACAAATCAGTGACGCGAGATCGAAAGTTCATATTCTGAAAACTTGAATGAGCTACCAACTTCGGCCTCTCTCAGCTCACTTTGGGTCAATGGGCGTTGCTACGCAACGCAGCTTCATTTTTGTGCACAGTAAAGAACTCCTGGTCATTTATATTACTGCATCATATTCATCGTGTAGAAAACCTCCATTGATGCTACCAACGAACTAGGGGTGCTATAACGTAGAATGATTCCAAACTGCTTTGATTCCCAACTCCTGACGTCAAATTTACGTAACCACCGACGCAAGCACCGGGCGGTGACCCGCAGCGTTGTCTGAACAACCCAATCAAACACTCTCCTCGTTTATAGGAGATCATCTTTGTTCGCTTTGAAAACAAATAACATTGTCTACACTCAGCGGTTTTTCTTATCTAATTGGCTGACAAGAGGCGAGGAGCACGCTCTAGTGGAGAGGGTTTCGATGGGGCCGAGCCAGCACAGTGAAAATGGATAACCGCGTGGAGATGGTGGTGCCAGCTTCTCCGATTGGTTCGCTTCGCCTTACTTAGCATGCGGTGGCTGGTCGAAGAATGCCGCTAAAACGGATCCTCAGCAAGGAAACGTTGGCAGAGCGATGTCGTATGCACACCGAAAGGGCTCGATAACGTTTTACTACCACCCAAAAAGGTTCATCATGCGGAAATAAATACATGCTCACCGGAACGTGCGAGTAGCGAGGGCCTGGGCCGGTATTTTGTAGCGATGCATTTTATGTAATAATGCCTTTTCGCACATATCGCGCTTTGTCAGTGGTCGGAGCGATGGTCCTCTCGCGTTATCAACGGGATCTGCCGGCCGTGAGCGGTGGATGATAAGACTAGAGTGGAATAAGTCAACCTGCCTCGCTACAAAATCGCGGCCCTGAGCGATCTGCGGGCAGCGATCTTCTATTCTTTTCGGAACGGGGCTATTCAGATAATGTTTCAGTTATGTTCTGCATAGTAATGCACATTTTTCGCGTACACGTCCATTTGACGTCCTGAGTTTTCGTGGTTTTGTGAGGTCACGTAACAGACAGGCGAAGTGGGCGTAGCCAGAAAACATTGGACAAATAGCAGAGGGCTAATGGTGAAAAGGCGTCGAATCAGGAATGACTATTTTTCTTTTGTGCGGTTTAATCATGCATAATCAGTGTGTACACGTTATATCAGATGGGGAGCTATCGCGGGTTTCGTGACGTCGCGTGATAGACAGGCGACGTTGGGAGTGGACCGAAAATGTTTTGACGTATCATGGAGGCTGACTGCAGAAATTGTAATCAAAACAGTTTGGAATCATTTTACGTTATAGCTCCCCTGAACTTACTTGATGTCCCTTTGACGGCGTTAATAGATACTGGCGCCTACGTGTCCATAATGAGTTATAACTTCCGTCGTCGACTGAAGAAGGTTCTCACGCCTGCCGTACGCATTCGAGCCGTACGCATCGCCGATGGCGGGAATGTTGCCGCCACGGGAATGTGTACTTCCCGTATAAGTATCGCCGACCGCCACGTTCCAGTTCTTTGTACAGTGCTGACCAATTGTCCTCATGACCTAATCCTCGGACTAGAGTTTATTACGGCGCATTACAGTGTTGGGTCACCTCGTTGACACTTCCAGTGTTCAACCAGACCCGGAGAAATTTCGAGGTGTCACGTCTTTTCCTGTACCTCAGTCTGTCAAAGACATCCGAAGTTTTCTAAGACTCTGCTTCTACTTCCGACGTTTCGTTAAAGGCTTCGCAGCGACTGCCCAACCACTCACTGCTCTTGTGAAGAAGGACGTTTCGTTTACGTGGGGTACCGCTCAAGCTGCCGCGTATGCTCCCCTGACCAACACTCTCAACACGCTACCTATATTGGCCCACTTTGACCCGTCCTCTCCTGCAGAGGTCCGTACCGATTCCAGTGGTCACGGTATCGAAGCCCTCTTAGCCCATCACCAACAGCGACAAGATCGTGTTATCGCCTACGCCAACCGCCTCCTCACTAGAGTTACTGTATAGGCTCCTTTTAGGGAGCCTATACAGTAACTCTACTCCTCACAGCAGTGGCGCGCCACTATTCGAGTACAGATCGTGAATGCCTGGCTCTCGTCTGGGCAGCTTCCAAATTTCGCCCGTACATATATGGCACGCACTTCTCTGCAATAAGGGACCACCACGCACTCTGCTGGCGTTCCTCACTCAAGGATCCTACCAGCCGGCTTGACTGGGCCCTGTGGCTACAGGAATTTTACTATGAAGCAGTGCAAAGGTCGGGCCACCTACATCAAGATGCAGACTAGCTATCACGCTATCCAGTGGACGAACCACCCGCCTACCGATGCCGACGCTTGCGTTTTCTCCGTTTCTCAGCTACTCCACGTCGCCAACGAGCAACGCCGTGATGCCACCTTGCGCGCAATCATTGATCGCTTGGAATCTTCGCTTTCTCATTCGCCCCTTCAGTTGTTTATTCCTCGGGATGGTGTATAATGCTGCTACAGCGTACGCCAGACGGTCCTACACTACAACTCGTCATTGCTAAGCACCTCCTGTCAGCTGTTCTCCAAGAACTTCACGAGTTACCAACCATAGGTCACCTCGGCGTCTCCGGCACCTACGACCGGATTCACTGACGCTTCGTTTGGCCAGAACATGTTCGCTCCGTCCGGAAATATGCTGCGGCGTGTGAGAAATGCCAGCGCCGAAAAACACCATCGCCGTCCCTGTCAGGTGCCTTCAACCGCTCAACATTCCGTCGGAGCCGTTCTTTTACGTTGGCTTGGACTCTATCAACGTCTTCCAACAAGTGGGTCGCTGTGGCGACAGATTACCGCTGCGCGCTACGCCATCACCAGAACACTTCCAGTAAGCTGCGCCACAGATGTTGCCGATTTTCTTTTATGCGACGTGATTATGCAGCGTGGAGCTCCACACCAACTGCTCACTGACCGTGGTCGGACATTCCTTTTTAAAGTCGTCGCCGACATCCTGCAGTCCTGCTCATCCAGGCATAAACTGACTACGTCTCACTATCCACAGACTAACGGTCTCATGGAGCGTCTGAATCGAACCCTGACAGACATGCTTGCAAAGTATGTCTCATCCGACCATACTGATTGGGACCTTGCACTACCCTATGTCACATTTGCATACAATTCTTCGCGTCACGACACTGCCGGTTATAACCCCTTCTTTCTTTTGTTCGGCCGAGAACCCACATTGCCACTGGACACGCCCTTTTCATCTGCCGCAGCAGAGACCAGCGAATATGGGCTTGACGCCATCACCAGGGCAGCCTAAGCAGGCGAAAGTGCCCGCGCTCGCCTCCTGGCCTCCCAGAGAACCAACGGTGTTTGTAGAATCGACAACACAGAGGCATCCACTTTCGGCTTTATCTCTGGTGCTCCTTGGTCCCCGACTCGTCACGTTGGCCTGCCAGAAAAAGTACTGTCTCAGTAAATAGGCCCATACTGAGTACAGCCTGCCGTGACTCCAGTTACTTATGAAATCGCCCCAGTCAGTACCAGTGCCTCATCTGCCCCGAATTCCGCTGAAGTTGTGCATGTCGCATGCCTAAAACCATATTACTCTCCTATTACCACCGACATTTAGACGCACCGCGACGGTGCTTCTGCGCCGGGGATAATGATACATGCATTTTGCGCGTTTCTTGTGGACGATGCGCGCAGGCGCCCCGACGAAGAAGACGAACTGCTCCTGGCTCTTTAATAATTAAAAATTTTTCAAATGTGATCCTTATTAGACGCTGATAATTGTTTTCCTTCAATCCCCCATAGTGGGTAGGAGCCACTCCCGAAGGCAAGCAAGCAAGCAAGCAAGCAACCAAGCAACCGAGCCAGCAAGCAAGCAAGCATGCTCTCGAGCTGTCGGCTGAACTGGCCTGTGCTGCAGTGTTTTTTTTTTTTTTTTTGTAAATATACATTGTAAATAGTCTCCAGTGCTCAATTATTCGTTCGCGGGACAATATTAATCCGGAATCCCCTAATACGGCGTGCCTAATGATGAGGTTGTTGTTTCGGGACCTAAAACGCTGCTATTTATTATCACTTTTTTAATAATGGCTGTTTCACCCAAATTGTTGCCTCACGCAACGCGTGTGCTGTGCAAGGTTTAACGCTGATAAACTGATGCGACGCCGTAAGGAAGATTAATGAAAAAACGTGTTGTTGTTTACTCGCTTTCCGTTATGGTGGCTCACCGCAAGCTTAGCAGGAGTGTGGCGCACACGAAAATCCCATGCCAATCCAGCCCTCGCGTGATGAGAATACGGCTTCGCGGATTATAAGCTTTGAAATTGCGCCACATGTTGCACGCGCGTTGGAACCCGTACGCAATATTGCACGAACTCTTCGTAAACCGACAATACCGCCACATATTAACATTGCCAGAATGCATTTAGAGATGGTGGTGCAGTACTAAAGTAAATAAAAAAAACACTAGAAACCAGCAGCATCGTATTGCAGCCACACTTATCGAGAGCCCTGAACGCGGACTATTGCCAATGTTTGTTAAGTCAACCTTTCACACCAATTTATGTGCTACTGTATTGAAGCTATCGAAATGAAAATAAAATACAATTTCAAAGTTACCGATCGCTCAACGAATGAGCAATGCACAATGAATGCAAATGAGCACTCATGAACTTACCCTGTATTAACGTTATGCGTGAAACTCGGATTGTTTTTTTATTTTGCTTTACTCGAGCGGATGATCAGCATGTTTTTAGCACGGACCATAGCTTTCTATATATTTTCATACCCGTCAATCGGTGCGAAAAGCCCAGGGCGCCGGCCATCGCATCTATAGTTCCTTCGCTCACGGCCAGTCGATGGTGCTAATCCAGAATAAACCAGAGGATGGTGTAGCGCGGTGCACGCTAGATTTGGCCCTTTTGCTGTGGAACTTTTATCAGTCTACTGAAACTAAAGACCAGTAACAGCACAACTGGCACGAACTGTCTGCCGCAAATTTCGTCGTCCACAAATTAAAAAAATGTGTGCACACGAGAAACTAAAGAACATAATAATACATTGTTCTCTTTTATCCTAACAATCTTCCTTGCACTTTTACATATTGAGGCTATAGTACGGGTTATCCTCGTTAAAAAGCAATCTGATGCTTAAAAAGTGAAACATGAACAGAAACATTGCGGTCATTTGAGCTACAGCTTCTAGACCAGCCGTGACACCAGCTGCTGTGCAAACATTCAGGCGATGTCGTTCATGTTCACCACCTTCAGGGCACATTTAGTTCGTAGAAGGCAGACAAACATAGTCAGGATTATATAGAACAATTTCTCGGAGTTATTTGGGTCTGAATGCTTGAAGATTTCATGCTGTCGCAGTACTTGAACCCAGTTTTTAGTAACGCTACAAAAATGTTGTTCTCGCATTCATAAGTAAATGTAATGAAACTAGTTGAACGCCAAGAATCATTAGCAATCTGTGCTTTCACCTTGTGGTACATAGCCGACAATGTTTCCACTACACGTTGAACCACGTCCCCAGTAATCTAGTGACTGTCGGTGACGATACGCAGAATGAGAAAGCCGAGAGATTCAATTTCTGTTAGCTCGCAGTGCATGACGGTATAAACACTGCACCAACGCAGTTCTTTTTATTCAATAAGTTACAGAAATTTTAAAGTGGGCAAAGAGTTCGTTTAGTACAAAGTACAACAACGTTTCTAGAACCGGCATCTCTGCACTTTTTAATGCGTTAGCAGTGAGCAGGTGGCCAGTTGCTTTGGCGATGCTTGATGACAACAGCGACGTCTTCTACAGTGACTCACGGTTGGCCATTAGGGCAATTCCGTATGGAGTAATTTCAGAACAAGCTTTTGGGCTGTTTCGTAAGGCAATTCCGGACAGAATCAAGCATTACTTGCTTACTTGGTTCCCAGCCCACGTTGGGAACATGGTGGGTGTCCCCACGAACCTCAATGAGACGGCCCACGCTGCCGCGCGCGCAATCACTGACCGCGCTGGCGCTGTAACGGCCGAAGAGAGAGTTACTGATGGTAGGGACTCGCCTGCCATTTATAATGAACTAATTGATTGCTTCTATCACTGGCGGCGACAATACCCTCCTCCTCACCCCAAGCTCACCAGGCCTCAGCCACTGCCATTCAGACTTTTGCAGATGTTCACAAACTGTTCACGTTACATG
Organism: Dermacentor silvarum; assembly: GCF_013339745.2. Taxonomy (NCBI): domain Eukaryota; kingdom Metazoa; phylum Arthropoda; class Arachnida; order Ixodida; family Ixodidae; genus Dermacentor; species Dermacentor silvarum. The sequence continues at coordinate 78,390,852 of NC_051155.1, forward strand.
CGATATATCCGGGGATTCACACTGATAATTCGTGCCCTGCTTGCGGGGATAGATCAACACTTTCGCACATGCTCTGGGGATGTATCTTCATAGCAAGCCCTGACCTCAGCTCAGCTAGGTGGGAGGCGGCACTCCGCAACCCAGTCCTGGCTGAGCAACGTTGGGCTGTCCAGCAGGCCCACGATGGAGTGTACTAGATTGGGGGAGTGGGTCCAACGAGGGCTCTGCGCTGAGGCATTCTTTATGGAAAATCCAGGTGGCGCCACCGTCACTTTCTTCCAAATGAACGGCCCCGCTCGCCGGCCAGACGCTTGTCGCGTCGGAGACCCTACAGCAGCTGCTGGAGCCTTGACAGGCCGATAGTCGGTGGCGGTAACACTGAGATTCTTCCCCACCGATCTATTGTAAGTAAAATGGAAAAAGAGCGGCGGAAAGAACGCAAACGACGCAACAACGACGTTGCGTCGAGCAGACGACAGCTACTCAGCCCGCGAGCTCGCCTCAGCCAATGAGCGCTGCCGAAACAGCCGGAGCCAACGTTTATTGGCTGGAGATTCAGAAAAAGGCGATGGTAACGCCGCCACATTTCCCGTGCTTTTTTGCTTCACCCTCGCTGCTTGCTAAGGCATCCGCTGGACCCACTCACCCATTCTTGTACACTCTACCCACGATGCGGCTGGCAGGCTAGGCCTGTCGGCCCCGACCTGGGAGCGGCTCGTGCCCTGCTAATACACGTTCTGCAGGACTGAAAAATTAAAGTTATTCAGTCAATAAATTCTTTAGGTACCTCACGCACTTTCGGAGGGCTATTAATTTATGTTTGTTTATTGGTATCTACGCATCTGCGTAACTTTTTAAGTACCCGTTTTGTGGCGGCCTACATGAGTAACTAGGCAGTCCATGGTCCAATGGCTAGCGCATCAGGCGGCCGTGCTGAGGCAACAGACTTCGAAACCAACCATCGAATCAGTACGGGTTACTGAGTATCCGCGAATGTGTACCTACGTGCCTCTCTTTAACGACGCTCATTCACGCAGACATGGGAACGGGCTGGCACCACTGTTAGAATAAACTGTTTGACGCCGGCTTGGCGCACAGGCTATGTGTCACTCTTTATGCGGTATGTGCCACTCAATGTGGTCTTCAACTAACATCTTTCGTGCCAACTCGGGTAACTTGGTATGTGCGACTTCTAATGTACCGCTCTACAATGACGACAAATACCCCTTAGCTTACTTGGATGCTAAGCGGGATTGAAACCGCGCCACAGAGGTTCTCCCGAGGACAGCAACCCGACGCTTCAGCAGGCTGCTACACAAATGCACTAGGTATGTCCCGCTTTTCAATTAACGCCTTTCATGCCAACGCTTTAGTTAGCTGCGTCGCTAATGCACTGGGTATGTGCCGTTCTTCAATGAACATCTCACCAACTTGGTATATGCCACATACATCTTGTAACTGCAGCGCGCACACGAGAAACGAGGACAAAAAGGTGAAAGTGACAGACAGGCGCTGACTCGCAACTCAGTTTATTTTGGAGGGAAATTACACACATGTATATAAACCCAGTCTGCCTAAAGTGAGCATGTGCAAGAGCATGCGGAAAAGTAAAAATAACAAAAACATTATGAAAAAATGTAAGCACAGAACTTTTACTTATCTTAACATCAGGTGGTGCTCAAAAAGGCAAATTCTTTGTTAGTTAGGGTTATAGATGGTTTACTTACGCACATATCAGCACGCTTTTTCATATGGAATGCCTCAGTTATTTCGCGTGTTAGTTTATCTCTATGAGTAAACAAAATCATGGTATCTGAATAGACAGGTTTACAATGGTAGCTGTCATTGTAAACCTGTCTAAAACTGTATAAATAAATAAATGGATGCCTTTCTCAGCGTTTGCAAGCATCGGCGCGCCATGCATTTCGGAGGCCACGCGCAGGCTTTGCTGCGGCGGCGCTAGATGGCGCTGAGGGTTCTTAGAGAAGCGCGAAAGAGGAGTCCCGCTGCAGTACAAGCCTCTTACGTAACTCTTTTCGACGGTGGCAATACGTTGTGTCACTACACTGATTTAATGCTAAACGCATTCACCATCCGCAGTCATCCTGAGATGGGCTCTGCCAAAATTTTTTGGCAAGGATATGTGGGTGGCCCAGTTCACAGATATAAAATGCACGGGCCATGTAAGGTATTTGCAATAAATTACTTACGGAAGCCCTCCAAAGCATTCATTTATAAGGGTGCGTTCTAAGAAATGTCCCGACGATAAGGATACTCCTTAATGCGAAATTTGTGCGAAGTTATATACAGTGTTTTCATTTCGCGATATACTGAGGCAAACAATTTGAGACCGAAATCACCGCACCGACTGGGCGTGGGCCAGTGCCGTCAGCGCCTTCGCATAGGGAGGGGCAGTATGGGAACCCTGGCATGATGAGCGGCATCGGAGCCAGCTGTGGAAAAAGACGAAGGCGCGAACAGTTGCACGAGCACGAAGGACAATGAGAACGCTGTCATGACGAGCGGCATAGGAGCAAGCTGTGGAAGAAGACGAAAGCGTGAGCAGTTGCACGAGCACGAAGGACAATGAGAATGTTGTCATGACGAGCGGCATCGGAGCCAGCTGTGGAAGACGAAGGCGCGAGCAGTTGCACGAGCACGAAGGACAATGAGAACGCTGTCATGACGAGCAGCATCGGAGCCAGCTGTAGAAGAAGACGAAGGCGCGAGCAGTTGCACGAGCACGAAGGACAATGAGAAGGCTGTCATGACGAGCGGCATAGGAGCAAGCTGTGGAAGAAGACGAAGGCGCGAGCAGTTGCACGAGCACGAAGGACAATGAGAACGCTGTCATGACGAGCGGCATCGGAGCCAGCTGTGGAAGAAGACGAAGGCGTGAGCAGTTGCACGAGCACGAAGGACAATGAGAATGTTGTCATGACGAGCGGCATCGGAGCCAGCTGTGGAAGAAGACGAAGGCGCGAGCAGTTGCGCGAGCACGAAGGACAATGAGAACGCTGTCATGACGAGCGGCATCGGAGCCAGCTGTGGAATAAGACGAAGGGGCGAGCACTTGCACGAGCACGAAGGACAATGAGAACGCTGTCATGACGAGCGGCATCGGAGCCAGCTGTGGAAGAAGACGAAGGCGCGAGCAGTTGCACGAGCACGTAGGACCATAAGAACGCTGTCATGACGAGCGGCATAGGAGCCAGCTGTGGAAGAAGACGAAGGCGCGAGCAGTTGCATGGGCACGAAGGACAATGAGAGCGCTGTTATGACGAGCGGCATAGGAGCCAACTGTGGATGAAGACGAAGGCGCGAGCAGTTGCACGAGCACGAAGGGCAATGAGAACGCTGTCATGACGAGCGGCATCGGAGCCAGCTGTGGAAGAAGACGAAGGCGCGAGAAGTTGCACGAGCACGAAGGACAATGAGAACGCTGTCATGACGAGCGGCATCGGAGCCAGCTGTGGAAGAAGACGAAGGCGCGAGCAGTTGCGCGAGCACGAAGGACAATGAGAACGCTGTCATGACGAGGGCATAGGAGCCAGCTGTTGAAGAAGACGAAGGGGCGAGCAGTTGCACGAGCACGAAGGACAATGAGAACGCTGTCATGACGAGCGGCATCGGAGCCAGCTGTGGAAGAAGGCGAAGGCGCGAGCAGTTGCACGAGCCTGAAGGACAATGAGAACGCTGTCCTGACGAGGGCATAGGAGCCAGCTGTGGAATAAGACGAAGGGGCGAGCACTTGCACGAGCACGAAGGACAATGATAACGCTGTCATGACGAGCGGCATCGGAGCCAGCTGTGTAAGAAGGCGAAGGCGCGAGCAGTTGCACGAGCACGAAGGACAATGAGAACGCTGTCATGACGAGCGGCATCGGAGCCAGCTGTGGAAGAAGACGAAGGCGCAAGCCGTTGCACGAGCGCGAGGGAACGGCATATAAGTCGGGCTGGGGAAGAAGACGACATCGAAGGCGTGAGCAGTGGCAGGAACGCATTCGCGCGGGAAAGCCGACTCTGAACCCGGGAAGGGGCGTCTAAAAGCTACGCTCTTAAAGGCATTCTTGCTTTATCTACAGTGGCCGCTGCTTTATACTCATTTTATCCTTTATTATCACCCGCAGTGGTTGCTTAGTGGCTGTGTTGTTAGGCTGCTGAGCACGAGATCGCGATTGAATCCCGGCCACGGTGGCCACATTACGATGGGGGCCAAATGCGAAAACATCCGTGTACTTAGATTTAGGAGCCCGTTGAAGAATCCAAGGAGCTCAAAATTGTTCCGCAGTCCCGCACTACGGCGTGCCTCTGGCAGAAAAAACCATCCCCAACAACCCCGACCGCGCAAGCCCTCCACGTGGTGCAGGGTTTTGGTGACAAAAATTTATCGCAGTGAAATCCGTCAGCAAAGTGGTAAATTTCAACTTAACCATACCCTACAGACATGGTGGCGTCGGACTGTTATTTGAGTGTACCAGAAAACATAATTCTGTTACGAGTTAATTCAACCACAAACCCCTTTTCCAGCATTTCTACCAGACCTATATACAGTCGTGCGCTCAGGTACTTGCGAAAATGATATTCAGGTAGCACTCGCATCCTCGGCAGGTCAAATTGAGACTTCGCCTGCCTAACGCGTTTTGGACAAGTGCGCGCGTCGGGGCAATAGCAAACAATTATTAAAATAAGAGACAATGTGCTAGGGCCTTCACATTTTAATATAGGACCACCTATATCGCCCCTGGAAATACGCATCCCAGCAATGCATTTCTGTTTAAAAGTGAAGCCGACTTTAAAGCGATCGGTGTAAGCTTGTTCTGTGTGCGCTGGCTTTCCCACGTTCTGTGTTGCAGTGAAGCCCTCATAAAGAAAAATGCGATGCGAACGGGGCCCGATAGCGCTATCGCGTTCCACTCTTAAAGGCGAAGCTTAAGCAGCCGGTGGACAGTCGTGCTAGTTTCGGTTTTGGCAATAAAGCCTCGCCATGACACTGGTAGCCAAAGGAAAGTTCAGTAACTTCCTGCATATGTGGATATATCTTTTCAACCTACCTAACTATAAAGTAAAGTCATGCAAAGAAATGTAGAAATAAAGTGTGTTTCTGGCTATTTTATTTTTGAGCATGCTATATCTTTATTTGACTTTAACCTAAAATTCCGTGACCATACCTTGTCTGTTATTAGGAAAACAGCACCAGGACTTTGGGCACTAATTCGCGCTAGAGCTTTTTTGATATCACAACACTTGTCACTTTATATTATGGATTTATTCACAGTCATATCAATTATTGTATTGAGTCCTGGGGCAGCATTTATAATATCTATCTATCACCTCTTCTAACCCTTCAAAAACAAGCTATTCGTATTATTTCTTTTGCACCTCGACAATCTCACTCCCTCCCGTTCTTTCTTAACAACCGCGTACTACCTTTATCCCTATCCTATTACTATAATCTTGGTCTTTTTTTTTTCAATGTTTTTCATCGCTATCTCTACCTCGATATAATTCCATCATACGTATTCGTTAATTCTAACTGCATCCGTTTTTCTGTTAAGGGCAATCTACTTTTGCCTAAGGTACGCACTAACTATGGTAAACAAACTATTCTTTTTCTGCTTTATCACTCTGGAACTCCCTGCCTACCGATTTAAAACAATGTAACTCCCTTTTCATATTTAAATCTCGCTTAACGGACTACCTATTTGAATAAAAAAGCAACTGTTCAAATTAACTTGCTATTGCCTTTGAATGTATTCGGCACTTTTTCAAATTTATTGTGCTGGCATGTTATGTCATGGTACTACTATCTTTTCTTTTTTGTTGTTATGTTGTGTCGGTCTCTTGTGTATTTTTTGTACAGCTTTTATTTTTGTAACTTGGTTTTTTATTATATAATTATGCATGGATATTACTGTAATTATTTCGTCTTTAATGTGCTTGTAAATGTTTCACCTATGCAGTGTTAGTTTCGTTTCATTACTCGATATTTAATTCATCGTAAGGGAAATTCAGTAACTTCCCGCATATGTGGATATATCTTTTCAACCTACCTAACAATAAAGTAAAGGTCCCTGCAGTTTTTACTTTCGGACCACTTCCTGTATACTACTGTCTATGTACTAGCTTACTTATCAATGAAAATGAATTGAATTGAATTGAATTAGTCGCTTCACATGTTGCGCCAACGGGCGGCGCTTTCGCTCTTATCGCTTCGGCTGCCATTGCGTTCATCTGATCCGGCAGCTCTCTGCACACGTGCGCGCCTTTGCCTTCTACTGTGCGCTGCAACATTTTGTTTCTGTATCGGCCGGTGGCTCCTGCGATGTACGAAAAGCAGAAGAAAGGCCACAAGATGTTTCTGCGCGGCTATGTGGTTGACGAGCACGGGAAGGGACAGCAGGGCCACTTTTTCCGCTTCCAAGAGAATGAAAGGTAAGCACGCTTTTTATGCAGTTGCTATACCGAATAGCCGCTAACCTTATCGAAACGGCTGTAAGACGAAAGGAAGTGTATTCCATACGTGCTATATTTCTCTATGGTGTGTAAATAAATTGAAGTTACCTATCGACAGCAGCTTCTGAGACGAGTGAGTGCTAGCTGAACCGCTGACGGAAATTGCGTTTCGTTATATCTCGGCGACTGCTGTTCGCTCTATGGAAAAAACTGATAACTTTGCTGAAAATCCTTGAATGCTTGCTGCACAGACGAAGGGGTTAAGTTAGAGACTTGCCTGTTCTTGGTTAGACATTGCAAGTCACCTAGAGCTTCACAAGGTGCGGAGACCGATTGAAGGAGCACTGCGCTAGTGCAGAAAGCACTGCATGCGCCGTTTCCTTTGCGTTTCTGCTACGGCGCCGGGTGCATTTTACGTTGCCCTGTAAAATGTATCGTGATAAAAATATAAAAAGTGGAAACGCCTGCTTGTCTGTCCTTCTTTATCGAATATTCATCTGTGATGTGCGATGTTCGCGGTTGTTAACTGAGAACTAAGCACGCGAGCAGTTTTCGTTCAGAACGAACGAATTTACCTTCGGGTCAAGTCGCGCTGGCGAGGAATGCGTACGAAGGTGCTTACGTCGGCGCTGATCGAGCGAGCCACGCGCTCCGGTGTTCCCGCAAATCTCCCTGTGCAAAACAAATTGGTCTATAATAGGAAATGCTCATGGACCGTTTACCAGTTGCTTACAACTTTTGGAAGATTGTCTTCCTGTAATAGGCATTCTTCAGAACTAGGAAGACAAGGAATATACAAATTAGGTTGAACAAACTAATCCGTCAGTGCCTTATTGACAAGTGAACAGGAAATTCAGTGAATAATATAAGCGGTAAGAGACTGATCAGCGTTTTCATACAGCTGTTGAGAAAGCAGCATTACCAAACCTGGTATTGCACTATAGTAGCAGTTAAAATAAGAATTTGGATTGTTAAATCTTTGTCCCATATTTTTAGCATAAATCCTACAATAAAATATAATAAGAGTTGACGTGCATGAATTTAAAGCACTGTTTTGTGGAAAGAGAGCTGAAGTTTGTTCCTGCAATTGCGCTGTGTGTATGCATAATACTTATAATACTTCCATTTTTTTTCCAGACCACAGCTCCACCTCGGATAACTCCACCTCGTCTGTGTTAGGGTATGCGAAATGTGCTGCCGTCAGTCTTTCAACCGGTCTCGCTTAATGATATTTTTTTCATGGGTAATCACAGATAACATGCTGCGACAAACGATTTGCGTTGGTAAGATTGCCTCATGCGAAGTAAAAAAACATGACTTTTGCTATTCAGAAATTGTAAGAAGCTTTATGTAGATGCGGCTATACAACGTGCAGTATGTACTGTAAATGCGAGATATTCAGGTCTGAAATAATCTTTTGTGTATTGTATCTCTTGCTGTACAAATGTTGCTAATGAAATTGCCAAATAAAGCACATTTCACTGCCTGTCAGTCTTCTGCCGAAACGCAATAGCCAGACGCTATGGCATGCTGGCTCACGTCACGTATCATAACGAATTAGGGTAAAATTTCAGCAAACACAGATGTGCTGCTGGCGTGAACCACAGAAGCAAAAGGAAATTGTCATTACAAAAAAGAGCGGGATGAAATTGACAGCCGTTAGAATAATTCGGACTGAAGCAGCAAACGGAACTCGTGATACTTTCCTTTTTTCGTCTGCCGAGAAAATCGCACACTTGTCGAGCGCATTGCAGATAAGCGGGATGGCCGTCACCCCCTCGCACATCAGCAAAACCGTTGCCATAACAGCAGGCTGCATTTTTTTTCCTTTTTTTCTCAGAAGAATGGCCTACCAAGCACCAGGGGAGAAACTGGCGCTCGTGATGCAATTACCGTTCGCCTGGGGGTATACCACCTGACCTAGCCGTGGCTTAAGCGTCCTCCAATTTTTGATGATGGTTCGCATCAAGAGGAAGTAGCGTCATCGACCACGTCTACGTACGAGGTCTATCAAGCGTGAGACTGTTCAATTACGTCATGTACTACGTTACGCATCGGCCAGTGCTCATCTTCCACGAAGCAACGGCATCATCCAAACGCACCATCATATAACAAGAGTGAACATTGCTACTACTCGCCCCTTTGTCATCTCATGCTGGTCTCAGTTACCATTTCAGTGTTACAACCACGCTTCTCTGTTTCACTTTTCTTTCGCGGTGTTTCTGACGATTAACCAAACACAGCAGCATACGACGACGAACCAGCAGATGTTTAGTAGCATTTCCATCGCACAGATGACTCCCACAGGAGGTTCTCCGTTGATTTATTTCCTTATATTACATTTCACATTGATTCCTGTGAAAACTTGGTTGGAGAAAGAGGGTTGTTTTGCGCAGTAGTCGGGGGGAAAGGAAGGAAAGAGTGGAGAAGGAAAGGCAGGGAGGTTAACCAGTTCAGCACATCCGGTTTGCTACCCTACACATGGGAGCGGGATGAGGGGAAAAAAAGATGGGCAGGAGAGAGAGCACACAGCACAGCACACACATCGTCAGTCACAGTCCGTCACTCTTGCGTGGTATGTGACATCACTGTCATAGCCGCTTGTCCAAGCCCGTTTCGTTTAAAAACGAAAGTAGTCCCTTCGTCGCGTTCAGCTACGATGTCTTCTGTCGCCGACATGTGAGAATCACTTCAACTGACATTGGTATGTTGCCAAGGTGCGCTAGAACGGACGTCAGGGACTGTCTCTGTACATTATATTCAGGACAGTCGCATAGAATGTGTTCTAGCGTCTCCTCGCAAAGACAGGCATTGCAAAGAGCGTTGTCGGCCATTCCAATCAGAAATGAATAAGATTTAGTTAATGCCACCCCTAGCCATAAGCGATCAAGCATAGTGACCTATCTTCAGAGGAGTCGGGTTGGCATACTGAGATGCATCAAAGAGGGCAGGTGGTATTGACGATTGCTCCGGTTGGTCTGGCCGCTTGGTGTGCACCATAGAGAGAGCGTGATCTCCTGTGCAAGCACTCGAAGTCTACTGACTGCGTCGGACCATGAGAGTGGTATGGCCTCTTCCTGTGTGTCGTCAAGAGCTGCCGAGCGGCATTATCGGCGTCTTCGTTCCCTATGACACCGCATTGATTTGGAAGCCACTGAAATGCCATGTGGTGTCCTTTCTCATGTGACGTATGGAGTAGGTATCCAATATCGAATACGAGCTGTTCATATGGCCCGTGACGCAGAGCTGATAGCACATTGTAGGGCTGCCTTCGAGTCACATGAAGATTGACCATTTTCGAGGTGGTTCCCGATTGACGGAACGAAGTGCAGCGCGAAGAGCAGCTAGTTCTGCAGATGTCGATGTCGTTGGGTGGTCAGTACTGAAGCTGATGGTAGTAGCTCTTGCTGGGGCAACCACAGCACCGGACGAACACTGGAGGTTTGTGGAACCATCAGTATAAATATGTACACTGTCCGCATACCTCTCGTGTAGAAGGAGCAGATACAGTTGTTTCAGCACAGGTGACGATAGCTCAGATTTTTTCTTGATTCCTGGTATACTGAGGTGTACTGTGGGGCTAATAAGACACCAAGGAGGCATCGATGGTTTAGATGCAGCGGAGAAGCCCGAGGGAAGTTTGTCGTTGTACTTGATGATAGTTTTAGAGAACGATGCTTGGCGCCTGTCTGAAGGCAGTGTTGCAAGGTGGTGATAGGGGGCACGTGCAAAATGTCTGATGTGCGTTCTCAGGGCTTCCACCGTGGTGTGAGTTTGCATCGGATGGTCCCCAGCAATCGCAATAGTTGCCTCTGTTGATGTGCATCTGGGAAAACCAAGGCATAATCTGAGTGCTTGAGTTTGTTCTGCCCGCAGAACACAAATATTTGCCTTGCAAGTGTTGCTCAGTACAGGTAGACTATATCTTAAAAAACCGAGAAAGAGAGCTCTGTAGAGTTTCAGCATTGCGTCTACTGACATCCCCCACGTCTTTCCTGTCAAGTATTTAAACGACTGGGAAAGTGCTGCCAGTCGCCGTTTCATGTAGGCCACGTGCGGGCTCCAACAGAGGTCTCGGTCAATGATTACGCCAAGAAACCTGTGGGTTCTGACATAGGAAATGGTCCGCCCATTGATTCAGATGACATAAGGCGTCATTGGTTTGCGAGTAAATCCCACTAGTACGCATTTTCCTGGGGATATGCTGAGACCTTGTTTACACAAGTAGCTCGCTGTTACAGTTGCTGCTCTTTGAAGCCACGCACGTATCTGTGGACGTGTGACTGCGGAAGTCCAGACACAGATGTCGTCTGCGAATATTAAAATCTTGATGGTAGTTGGTAAGTATTCAGCAAGTCCACGAAGAGCGAGGTTGAATAGCGTCGGGCTGAGAGCACCGCCTTGGAGAACGCCTCGGCTGGTATAGCGTCGCGTAGTCGGGTCATTGTCAGTTAACACAAAGAATGATCTTGCATATAGGTAACTTGCAATCCACAAAAAGACTCGACCACCTAGGCCAACCGTTGCAAGAGCATCGAGAATGGCCTCATGTAGTACGTTATCGTATGCGCTTTCACATCTAAGAATAAAGCTGCAGATAAACGCTTACGGGGCCTTTCGTGTTGAACATATAAAACGACATCAACTACATTGTCGATGGAAGAGCGGTCACTTTGGAAACCAGCCATGGAATTAGGATAAATCTTGTAGTGCTCAAGGTATCATTCTAGGCGGACAAGGCTCATCCGTTCCATTATTTTTCCTACACAGCTGGCCAGCGCTATTGGGCGGTAAGAGGTGAGCTCGAGTTGGGATTTGCCATGCTTCAAGAGTGGCACCAGGCGGCTTACTTTCCATTCGTCAGGAACGTTTCCCTCCTGCCATGAGGAGTTGTAAAGACTCAACAATTCTTTCCGTGCGGATTCTCCAAGATAGCACAAGGTTCGGTATGATATACCATCTGGACCCGGAGATGAAGAGCGCCTGCAGAGAGCTAGTGCCGCCTCGAGCTCCTCCGTTGTAAAAGGAAGGTCCATGCGGCAATCACGGGAATGGGGGACGTCACCTCGGTCTAGAGGATCTGGACGAGTCGCTTGGTCGGCGATCCTCGCACAAAAGTCTTCTGTGAAATCGATGTCTTGCCGCCCTTGGAAGAGCGCGAGGGCCTTTAATGGAACACGCTGCTCCGGAAGGCAACGCAGACCTTGCACCATTTTCCAAATGTGAGACAGTGGCTTGCGGGGGTCTAGTTTCTGGCAATACGTTGCCCAACGTTCCGATGCTAATCTATCCATGCGACGCTGAATCTTCTTTTGCATCCTCCTGGCCGCCCTAAGGTTATGGATTGATTTTGTACGCCGATATCGACGTTCCTCCCGGCGGCGAAGCGCCCGTAGTCACTCTAATTCTATGTCGAAGTCGTTTCGCGTGGAAGAGATCGTCAAGATGCGAGTGGCGTTTTGCGTCGTAATTTTATTTGTTTGCTCTAACCCAGATGGTAGGCCCTCGCGGCAAGCATCTTCCATATCAGATTTGAAGGTGGTCCATTGAATCGTCAGAATGGTCTTCCGTGAACCAGATCTAGACGACAAGCCTTTGATGTTAAGAAGAAGAGCGCCTGCAGAGTAGTGCTATGCGTCTCAATATCTGGAAACCACATCAAACATCTGGAGAGAGAGTTGGAGACGAAAGCAAGGTCGAGGCAGCTGCCGTATGTCACGCCTCGAAGAAAGGTGGGGCTACCATCGTTCAGGAGAGTAAGGTCATAGTTGTAGGCGATGCTTGCTAATCTTCTTCCTTTTGCATTTGTTCTTGTACTTCCCCATGCCGGATGGTGTGCATTGAAATCTCCTATGATGACCCATGGGGCAGGACACACACTCAAGATATCCGCTAATCTTTTCGTATCAAAATTGCTTGAAGGCGATATATACAGGCCTATGAGAGTAAACAAGAGTTTGTTCTTTTTAACTGTGATGCACATATGTAACGCAGGAGACATGGCGGTCGTGCGAAGCTCTGTTTATTCGGAACTTCTTCTTCCTTCACCGCACTGCACCGCACCGTCCTTGTGCGGCTCGTCACACGCTTCTCCCTCCCCCCAAGAGAGTCGTTGGTGTAGGGCCGGATGATATCGTCTTAATCTCCCCACATGTACGATGTCAGTCTGGCGACCGAGTGGGGCCACGCTGCGGTCGATCTCGAAGTTGACAGCTGAGATTTTGCGTATGATCGTATACGGTCCTTCCATTATTGCACTGAGTTTACCGCGGTTGGGGTGCCAGGGTGTCTCGTATAGAACAGTCTCCCACTTGAAGCTCTGAGGGAAGAAATTTCTTGTCATATATGAGCTTGTTCTTTTCGTGATATGCCAGGGAATTGCGAACCGCGTGTGAGCGAGCTTCCTGCAGGTTCTCGGTAACGTTGGAGAGGAGCTGAGGGTAGGATGGTGTGCCATACATAAGAAAGCGGGGTGGGTAGCCCGTGACCTCGTGGGGTGTCTTGTTGTACTCGTCGACAACGTCAGAGAGGAGACGCGTCCATGGTTTTCGGGGTTCGTCGTTGATCTTGCAGCGAAGGCGAGTGACGATGGACTGATTAGTGCGCTCATTTAAGCCATTACACTGTGGACGTTGTGAGCTTGTATACAGCTGATGAATGTTGTTATGTTTGAGGAATTGCTTGAATTTTCCAGCGGTGAATCCTGTGCCGCGGTCGGAAAGGAACTTCCGTGGCTTTCCAGCAATGAAAATACTCTTCAGGCAGGTAATGTAGGCATCGCAGGTCTCATTTCTGTGTGCAAAAGCCCACACATAACGGGTGGCGTGGTCAACGGCCAAGTGAATGAATCTTTTGGAGGACCCGTAGTTGGCAAAACCTCCGATAGTGTCCATGGCCAGAAGATCAAATGGTTGCTCCACGGGTGGTAATGACTCTAAGGAACCAAAACGTTTGGTTTTCGTCTTCTTGCAGCGCTGGCAAATATCGCAGTGTCGAACGTATTCGGAAACGTTGGTGACGATGTCAGGCCAATAATATTGTGGAGAGAGAAGTCGCAATGTCTTCTTTACTCCGACATGACCGAAAGCGTCATGAGCCTTCCGAAGAAGAGAAGACCGGAGAGCAAAAGGAACGTAGACTTTTCGTATCCCTCTGCCTGTCACTATGGTCATTCCATTCTCAATGGTATGCTTGCAAGGCAGTTTGTCGTGGTGGTGCTCTCGCAGTTGTTCAGCAGATAGGAGCTGAATAATAGGGTTTCTAGACAGTGCATCGGCTTCGATGTTGTTAATGCTCTTTTGATGCTTGATGTTTATGTCATATATGGAGAGCTTTAAGGACCATCGGAACAGACGGCCTCGAGGATTTTTGATGTTCTTAAGCCATTGCAACGCCGCGTGATCGGTGATCACAGTGAAAGATTTTCCATGTAGATAACAATGCCATTTATCTATGGCATCAATAATTGCTAAACGTTCAAGTTCTGTGATGGCGTAATTGATTTCATGCTTGAGCAGCTTGCGAGAATGGTATGCAACTGGATGCTCTCGACCTTCATCATCAGCCTGCTTCAAGATGGCGCCGATACCTTTGTTGGATGCATCGCAGTAGAGAGCACAAGGTTTGGTGGCATCGTAGATGGCAAGGATGGGTTCTTCTGTTACACAATTTTTAAGCTGAGTGAAAGCCAGTTCACAGTCAGGGTCCCAGTTCCAGGTGGCGTCTTTGCTGATTAGGCGTGTCAATGGATGAGCGATTTTACTGAAGAGGGCGATGTACCGACGGTAAACATCGACGGTGCCAAGAAAACTCTGTAACTCTTTAGGGCGTGTTGGCGTGGGAAACCGCAGGATTGCCTCCACGTTGCTTTGTTTCGGAGTTACTGTGCCATTTGAAACTCTGTGTCCCAGGTACTCAATGGAAGTTAGTGCGAATGGACATTTCTTCAATTTCAGTTTAACGCATTCGCTTCTAAAAGCGTTTAGAACCGCATCTAGATGCTTGAAATGGTCTGGGAACGTGTCAAAATAGACGACAATGTCGTCGAAGTAGTTCGTGACGTGCGCCAAATGGTGTTTAGTCTAGATGGACTTGACAGCCCGTTCAAAAGTAGCTGGAGCGTTCCGGAGACCAAAAGGCATGACAAGGCATTTGTAGTGACCGGGACGTGTGACAAAGGCCCTTTTCGGGAAGCGTGTGACGAGCCGCACAAGGACGGTTCGGTGCAGTGTGGTGAAGGAAGAAGTTCCGAATAAACAGAGCTTCGCACGACCGCCATGTCTCCTGCGTTACACTAGTCGACAGGATTTACCGTGCCCTACATCATGACAACATCCAAGAAAGCCATCAACATTCCGAAGTACTCGGGAGCACCCGAGGACGTCTTCTTTGACAAGTGGCTCCGGCTCTTCGAGGTGAAGACTGCTGCCGCTGCATAGACAGAGCGAGACAAGCTGTGCAATTTCTCCGATTACCTTGAAGTTGAGACCTTCCGATGGTACCTTACCGGGGTTTTTGACGCATCTTGGGAGACCCTCGCTCAATGCATGACGCAACGCTTTACAAGCACCGTCGCGGATCCTTTCCGTCAGTTCATTCATTGTCAGCTAAAACGGGGCCAGAGCCTGAAGGACTACTACATTGAAAAAATGTCTCTGGGACGTCTTGCCGACCTAAAGGACGCGCACCTTATATCAGGGCTCATCGACGGCCTTCCCGCCGATATGGAGATGGCTCTTGCTGGGCTTAACCCCTCTACACCAGCGACGTGGCTTTTAGCTGCGCAACGAGTAGAGTCAACTATGCAGCGAGTTAAATCACAGCGCGTTCTACCAGGTAGAAACACGCAGATCAACGCACCAAGCGGCGGCGCCCCTCAGCGTCCACCTAATACGCAGATACGAGCACCCGCGTCCGAATGCAGACACTGCGCGATGCATGGTTTGCCCCGACAGATGTACTGGCATAATGAATGTCCACGACGTGCAAGCATTTCCGCCCTCGCTACCAACCAGGGAAACGAGGAGGGCGACCCAAAACTCAGTTAATTCAATTTGATGCACTCATTAACCGGTACCCTGTCAGCGCTATTCTTGATACGGGAGCCACGATTACCTGTATCAGCGAAGCAGTGTTGGCGGCTCTTCACCTACAAATAATGAGAGATTCACGCATCAATGTTCAACAAGTTACATCATGTACCAAAACTTTGGGTCGCGACAATCTAAAGATACACATCGAAAAAATCACAAAGGAAATTCAGGCACATGTTCTACAAGGCATGAAGAGCAACCTACTTCATGGCGTGGACAGTGCCTGCCTCTTTAACTTGTCTCTGGATCTTGATACCCTGACTCTACGCCAAGGGAGTGACATCCTCCGCCCTCGCCCACAAAACCATTTCACGGCTAACATGGACGCTTGTTTACAGGAAGTTGAAGTTCGTGATTTTGTGCATCTAAATGAAACTCAGAGGATGGCATTAAAGCAGCTTGTCCATAAGTACGAGGACATTTTTTCCAAATCACAGACCGACATTGGGTGCATCACTAGCGAAACGCGTCACATTCCTCTCACCAACAATGTTCCCATCCGCAGGGCTCCCTATCGATGCTCAGAAGCCGATAGCGTCGAAATGGACAGACAAATCAACGACCTTCTCACGCATGGCGTTATAAGACTGTCTACGTCAGCGTACGCTGCGCCGGCACTTCCGGCTGAGAAGAAAGGAGGAGGACGCACGCGTTTCTGCATAGATTACCACAAGCTAAACGCAGTGACGGTCCCCGACTATCAACCCATCCCTCGCATCGACGACATTCTTGACTCTCTTGGGAAATCGACGTACTCCTCGACATTGGACATAACGTCAGGTTACTGGCACGTGAGGATGCATCCGGGAGACATCGCGAAAACGGCCTTTGTCACACGTACCGGTCACTGCGAATGGCTTGTCATGCCTTTTGGTCTCCGGAACGCTCCAGCTACTTTTGAACGGGCTGTCAAGCCCATCTTGACTACACACCATTTGGCGCACGGCATATATATTGATTGTCGTCGTGGGTCGCAATTGGTTGCAAAACATAGGTAAGTTCACGATGAACAAGAACGATGATTTTGCTGTATGCACCATTTGTTGAAGACATGATATCTTCGTACCCTGACAGTCTGATTGGTTTCGACAAGTTGGGCTCGCAAATGTCGATGAGTGGAAGCACATTGGTGTACACAAACTGATGAAAATCTGAAAGGCGTGAATTTATCCCTCTGGCGTTCCACTGGATGACGGACGCTGCCTTGACTTCTTTTCAGAAGGATGGGGTATGGGTAGCCATCTTTCTAGTTGAGGGATTCAAGCACTGGGCTTATAGCGTCCAGCACTTTAAGTGCGCTTCGAGCCGATGTTTTCCCCATGTTCACTAAAAGCGCTCGGATGGCTTCCATGAGGGAACGCAGAACCGAAATGACCTGACGATCAATTTTAGATGCAACATCCATGGCTGGAGAAGGCTCCGGTGGGACGACGACCTTCTGAGGTTCCTTGGCAAGGGAAGCGGCTCGGTAGCGTAGGCCATTCCTCTAAAGAAAGAGTCTTATCCACTTCCTTCGTGGAAGTGGTGGGCCCCTTCGCGGCGCGACTGAGTGGTGCCGCAGTGGAGTGGGCTCTATCACTTCGAGCATGCGCCTTCTTTGAAGACGTACGATGGTGCCGACGTCGACGCCGACGCCGGAATATTTCGGCTGCCTCCCTCAAGAGACGATTCGGGTGGAAATCTGTTGTTTGTGCCTACGTGCTGGAACGATTGATCATTGTTTTGTACATTGTAGGGATTCAGTGTTCTCGTACATGCACCAAAGAACACTAAGAAAAGATTTACATGTTACAGCATACACACTTCGTTTCCTGGATTGAAAAAGTTCCTGTGATCCACCGTATGACACATTCATATAGCCGCTTTAGCTGCCACAGTTCATTAAATAGTAATCAGTGAATTCTGATAAGTTGTTAGTGCGAATTTGTCGTATTGTATGCTTTCCCGTTACGGACCTGGTATCGGTCGCTGTGATTCAATTCGGATGGAAGTTAGGCGCCGGCTCTGGCGTAGTGTGCAGAACCATCGGCTGGGGAGAAATGGAGCAAAGCAGTTCCGCCTTACTAATTCCTAGGCGCAGACCGCAGATTTTTCTCTCACAACTCATACATCCACGCAAGCATCAGACAAAGCTGGCCTAACTTTCGCGTGTCTGTGCCCTTGGTAAAACGGATATAAGCAGGTTGCCTATATCACACATCAAATGACAGTACTTGAGTGAGAGATGTTGACCAGCAACAGGATACCTGAATTTTTGAGAATACGAAGGTCAAAAGTTCACCGACGATTACGATACTCCCTAATGCGAAATTTGAGAGCAGCTCTATCCGCGTTTTTATTTCACGATTTATTGGCTGGCGCGCACGATGTGTCTCGTGCGGCACGTTGCAGACGGAGCGAAGCGTTGCAAAAGAACACTCAAGCACAATGATTGCGGCGAACAGATTCGGCGATCGTCAAAAATATGATCTGCGGGTCAAGGAAGCAGGCTTTTATACATGACTCGCCGAAGGTTCCAGAGTAATCGCTGCTGCCCGCGTGGTGTCCAGAAAAGCACTACACAACTCGCGTCGCGCATACACTCAGATTACAAAAAGCTTTTGTGACAGCAGTCAAAGCATAGAACTATCCACAACATTCGAGAAACGTCTGATACATGCAGGTGCGTCGAGGAATACCATTCAACATTTGTTAGCCGATGAAACACAGTGACCGAATAAAGATAAAGAAGTGAACAGACGACGCGCGGTACTCGGGCGCCGTCGTTTGGTAGCGATCATCGGCACTACGCTTTTCTGTTTCATTGCTCGTTGTTGCGCTCGTTCGCTTAGTTACGCCGCCGATGATCGCCACAGGAACGGGCCATTAAGAGCTGCGCTCTAAAAAAAATGCTGCCTTTGACCTTCCGGTTTGATCCTGAGGAGTAAGCTTTTCGAACAAGTCTTAATTTATTACGTATCAATTAATTGATTGTCATCTCTGGGTACTGAAAACCTGCGGACCCCTGTAAATAAAATCGGCGAACATTAATAATTGACATTATTTATTACAGGCCAATTTCAGTTCTGACAGTGTTTTCAAAGGTATTTGAATAAGTCATCTATCACAGGCTAAACGGTTTTTTCAAGAAGCACCGAGTAATATCAGAACCTCAATACGGCTTTCAAGCAAACAAATCAGCGGAGATTGCTCTCGTTTGTCATCTCTGGGTACTCAGAACCTGCGTGCCCCTGTGAATAAAAGCAGCCAACATTAATAATTGACATTATTAATTACAGGCCAATTTCAGTTCTGACAGTGTTTTCAAAGGTATTTGAATATGTCATTAATCATAGGCGAAACGGTTTTTTTAAGAAGCACCGACAATATAGAAAAAAAACGGCTCACTCTTGGCTTATTTATAGATTTTACCAAAGCCTTCGACACTGTTCAACATGATATTTTTTCCAGAAAATTAGAAAAATATGGCATTAGAGGGGTGGCGCTAAAACTGATTCAGCGTTATCTAGAGAAACGCTATCAATATGTACGCGTTAACAATTGGTCCTCCAGCAAACTCGAAGTACAGCAGGGTTCTATTCTGGGACCCCTACTCTTTCTTATTTATATAAATAATATTATAGCTGTACATGGATCCCCGCAATCAATAATGTATGCCGACGATACAAATTTTTTTTCTTCAACGGGGAAACCATGCAATGTTTAGAGACCTCTGTCAATGACTACTTATTGCATTTATCAGCATGGATTCATAGAAATTGTTTCCGTCTAAATATCAATAAAACAAACTACGTCATTTTTAAGCCAATCAATAAATGTGACTGCTACCTGGTTAGCATTAGTTTTGAGGACGCTTGCTGGAACAGGTTACTGAAACACAGTTTTAGGTGTCTGGTTTAGACACAACCTCTCATAAAATACTCAGGGTATTCAACTAAAATCAAGCCTGTCTCGCACCATTGGGTGCATTTACAAAGTACAACATCTAATATCCAAAGTTTAAAACAGGTACTATACTATTCACTGGTTTACTCTAGAATGAGCTATGAAATCTTAACATGGGGAATAACAGCTACTAACTACCACAAAATTAATGTATTAGAAAAGCAAATATTGCGCATACTGGAAGATATTGCTACACGCGTGTGGTAATTGGTTGTTTGAACGAGGCGCGCGGGTGCCATCACTCGAGGAAAGAAGAGGAAGGAGGAGCTGTGCTCGCACTGTGCATCTAACCGGTCAGCGCTGCAACCACTGTTGTAAATACAACCTGTAAACAGTTGCTCGTCTTACTGACTCGTCTTTCGCGTAACATTCTGGTGGAGGTGGAACGTTCCCCGTCCTCGCCACGGAGCTCCGAAGCAGCCGCACCGTCGTCTTCTCAGCCATGGCTTCCGATGGAAACACCTCGTCGCCACCTACACCTGCGGCGCCAACCACAACGTACGTTACGGTTCCTAGTCTCCGTGATCCTGGGACATTCTCCGCCCAAAATGGCGTTGACGTCGACGACTGGCTCAGCATGTATGAGCGTGTTAGCCGAAGCCACCACTGGGACCCTACCATCATGCTTGCCAACATGATCTTTTATCTGGACGGGACACCGCGTGTCTGGTTTCGCACCCATGAGGTTGAGATATCCAGCTGCGACACTTTCAAAGAGAGGCTTCGCGACCTATTTGGCAACCCGCCAGGTCGCCAACAGGCTGCGCGAAGAGCTTGCTTCCCGTGTCCAGTCATCGACAGAATCGTATGTATCCTACATACAGGAAGTTCTCACGCTTGACAAGGTGGGCCGTATCCTAAAAGGCATCGCGGAAGACGCCTTCAATTTGCTCGTCTTTAACGACGTTTCTACTGTCGAAGCCATCGTCAAAGAATGCCGCCGCTTCGAGGTAGCCAAAAACCGCCGCGTCGTCCCACAGTTTTCCCGGCTCCCAGACACCCCTGCCACGTCCTCTTGCTCCGCTCTTCCTGCCACACGACCATTTCAAGAGAACGTCACGCGTATCGTTCGCCGTGAGACTGAAGCGGCGAGTCCGGCCCCCCTTCATCCTCGACCCCTCGACGGCACCTTTGACCCAGCGGCCTCTACTATTTCCGTTATACAAGCGTTTGTGCGGCAAGAAATTGCCAACCTTGGCATCCCTACCGCCTGCTCTATCTCCCGACCTGATTCGGGACCCATTCCTATGTCCACAACCTTTAATGACCAGTATTTCGCTCCCAGACCAAGCAATCCTGCTGAATGGCGAACACCTGACGGCAAACCAATCTGCTTCCGCTGCCACCGACTTGGTCACGCATCCAGCCACTGCCGCACCACCTGGATGCCGCCGTACTGGAGCCCATTCCCTGCTCCTCGCCCATACGCCGACGCTCGCCGTTACTCACCTCGCCGTCCGTACCCTACTTCTAATGCCCCTGACAGCCGCTCCTCCGGGCGATCGCCGTCGCCTCAACGCCGTCGCTCGCCGTCAGCCCAACCTCGCCGTTTTTCCTCGCCAAACCGCCGGACGGAAAACTAGGCCATGCAGCTCTTGGAGGTAGTGCTGCATCACGTTCGTCCTGTCCAAATCCTCCGTTGACGCTCCTCACGAACAGGAACCTAATTGAAGTAGACGTAGATGGTGTCCAGTTGACGGCATTGATTGATACTGGAGCCCAAGTGTCCATAATGAGCGCTAACCTATGTCGTCACCTCAAAAAAGTACTTACGCCTAGAGTCACTCGAGCCGTACGCGTCGCCAATGGCGCCACTGTTGCTGTCAGTGGTATGTGCACCGCGCGCGTAGGAATTGCTGGCCGCCATGTTCCAGTCCTGTTCACCGTGCTGACCAGTTGCCCTCACGACCTCATCTTCGGGCTAGACTTTTTGACGACGCATTCTGCCCTCATCGACTGTTCCACCGGTACGCTGTGCCTCGAGCTTCCTCTTGTTTCCGACGTTCGCCCCGAACAACCGAACACCCTCTGCACTACAGCGTTTGTTCGGTTACCTCCAAAAGTCCAAACCTTCGTCGAATTGGCCTCAACGGCAACCGTGCCTGATGGCGACTATGTCATTGCACCTATTCGTGATGTCCTCCTGGCGCGCGACATCTCTGTGCCACACTCTGTCGTTACCCTTGCCGCTAATCGATTGTGTCTCCCCGTTGTCAATTTTGGCTTGACTAAGCAAGTGTTACCTTAAGGCATAGCGGTGGCCAAGCTCCGGTCAGTGACAGACGACCACATCACTGCTTTTGCAGCTGACGCGTCTCCAGATCCTCCTGATTACCCGCACAACGCCTTGAACCGCGATGGCCCATTACGTCCCATGGTCGCTCCGGACCTCGCCCCTGGCCAGGCAGCCGCCCTATATGGCCTTTTTCTTTCCTACCGCGACATATTTGACACTGACAATCGCCCACTTGGTCAGACGTGCCCTGTTAAGCATCAGATAAACGCTGGTGATGCTGTTCCCATTCATCGCCGACCATATCGCATGTCCACGGCAGAGCGGCAAGTTATTCAGCAGGAAGTCAAGAAGATGCTCGCCAAAGGCATTGTTGAGCCCTCGTCGAGCCCTTGTAGTCGCCGGTCGTGCTCGTCAAAAAGAAAGGTGGCACGTGGCGTTTCTGCGTTGATTAGCGTCACCTAAACCGAATCTCTAAAAAGGACGTTTACCCGTTACCACGAATTGACGAAGGTATTGATTGTCTTCACGGTGCCAAATACTTTTCGTCCATTGACCTTCGATCTGGCTATTGGCAGATTTCCGTCGATGAGCAAGACCAAGAAAAGACCGCTGTCGTCACTCCTGATGACCTCTACCAATTTAAGGTTATGCCGTTTGGTTTATGCAATGCCCCCGCCACGTTCGAACGGATGATGGACTCTCTGCTTCAAGGTTTCAAATGGTCAACTTGCCTTTGTTACCTCGACGACGTCATTGTGTTTTCTCCTACGTTTCAGACGCACCTTGAGCGCGCCGCAGCTATCCTTGACGTCTTCCGCTAGGCTGGGCTCCAATTGAACTCATCGAAGTGCCACTTCGGGCGCCGAGAGATTACAGTGCTCGGCCATCTCGTTGATCCTTCCGGAGTACAACCCGACCCAGAAAAGGCTCGAGCATTAACAGCTTTTCCTGCACCTCGGTCTGTCAAAGATGTCCGGAGTTTTGTGGGGCTCTGCTCCTGTTTCAGACGGTTTGTGAAAGATTTCGCAGCAATCGCTCGGCCACTCACTGAACTTCTAAAGAAAGACGTGCCTTTGACGTGGGGTTCCCCTCAGGCTGCCGAATTTTCACGCATTATCACGATTCTGACAAATCCACCGATCTTGGCCCAGTTTGACCCGTCCGCACCTACAGAGGTCTGAACCGATGCCAGTGGTTATGGGATCGGCGCAGTCTTAGCGCAACGGCAACACGGGACACGACCGCGTTATAGCCTACGCTAGCCGGCTCCTGACAACTGCAGAGCGCAACTATTCCATTACCGAGCGCGAATGTCTTGCTCTCGTCTGGGCTGTTTTAAAGTTCCGCCCATATTTATATGGCAAGCCCTTCTCAGTAATCACAGACCATCATGTGCTGTGTTGGCTTTTGTCGCTCAAGGATCCTACTGGCAGGCTCGGTCGTTGGGCTCTCCGACTACAAGAATATCCCTACACAACGACGTACAAGTCGGGAAGCCAATACCAGGACGCAGATTGCCTCTCTCGCTACCCAGTCGAAGACCCGACCTCTACGTCTGAGCCTGACACCGACGCCTGCGTTCTCTCTGTTTTTCTACTAGTCCATGTCGCCGACGAGCAGCGCCGTGACCCGTCCTTGCGTATCATCATTGACCGCCTGGAATCGTCACTTGCCGACAGTTCCCTTTGTTTATTCATGCTTCAAGATGGCGTACTCTACCGCCACAACGTTCACCCCGACGGCCCAGCATTAGTCCTTGTGATCCCTAAACACCTTCGTTCGGCTGTTCTCCACGAACTTCACGACCTCCCCACTGCCGGTCACCTCGGTGTGTCACGTACCTACGACCGGAACCGCCGACGCTTCTTTTGGCCAGGGCTTGCTCGCTCCGTTCGAAGATACGTAGCTGCGTGCGAGAAATGTCAGCGACACAAGACACCATCGACGCTCCCTGCTGGGTACCTTCAACCAATTGACATTCCCGCGGAACCATTCTTTCGGGTTGGTTTAGATTTACTTGGTCCTTTTCCTCTTTCTACCTGTGGGAACAGGTGGATCGCTGTGGCCACAGATTACGCCACGCGCTACGCCATCACCCGAGTGCTTCCTACAAGCTGCCGATTTTCTTCTACGCGACGTGATTTTATTACATGGAGCTCCGCGACCACTTCTTACAGACCGTGGCCGGACATTCCTGTCAGAAGTGATCGCGGACATCGCAGTCCTGTGCCACGAGGCACAAGTTATCCACGTCATACCATCCGCAAACAAATGGCCTCACGGAGAGTCTTAATCGAACTTTCACAGACATGTTCGCAAAGTGTGTTTCTTCCGACCACACTGACTGGGACCTCG
>NC_051155.1:78415035-78495537 GCF_013339745.2 Dermacentor silvarum
CAATTTACATTCATCAAAGAAAACTTATAGATGATTTCCAGAAACTTGTTGATTAAATGAGAGAGCAGCATGCACCCCAGGCTTTCTTAGATATGCATTCAAGAGCCTCAGATCTCGTGAATGTTAGACATACTCCTGCTGAGCAAGTTCTTGGTATCATCTACAAGGTCATTTCAGAATATGAGTTTGCTTAAGTTGGAGAAACAGTCAATCGAAGACATGTCAAGCGATATCGCTGTCGATGCATCTACATTCCAACTGAAATAAAAGTAAATATAGCACCAAATGCAAGAATTATTGGGATGATGCCATTCTTGCAGTGGAATGAAATCCTTCTAATCTAAATATGCAATCCATAATAATTCAGACTACTAAATACTTCCAAAGGGGTTGCGTCGTGAATTATGCATGTTGTATTCCGTATTTTCTTACTATAAGACCCAACGATGCTTAAACAGCAGAGAAAACATTAAGAGCTGAGTACTTAATACTTTATATTGCTCCATAAATCAGTTTCCCCTGCCAACATCAGCGTCCCGCGCTAATAATGTTTGGGAGAATGTGTGAAACAAGGCACCTGACCCATAGGGTAGTGCTGTTCACTTTGTTTGGGAATGAAGGTCATACTGTACATGTATGTGATAGCCATACGTGTCATTACCTTTAAAAAAAAGGAAGCAAAACTGCGAGTCTGCCTAAGTGAAACAGATTCATAAAAAAAATGTTTTGTGCATAAACAAACAAGGACGAAGAAAAGGAGCAACACAAGCACGATCGCGTTCTAACAACTGGTTTTTATTTTCGAAGAACCATTTACTTAAGAACCCAGATCTGTGCTATCCAGTCAACACAACACATCAATAGCGTATATAACAACACTTGTGATAAAAATGCCACGGATAAGCGCGACCCGGTCAACATAAAAATAGCAATGCGCATTAAACAGACACTTAAGATGAAAAAACAGGAGCGAATATAGCAGTGAAACAGGATGACTGATGCATTTTTCCTTTAGTTTTGCAATCCAGTGCGCTTCCACAATGTCTCTCGCGATTTGATTTCGATGCCTAAACAATATGCCGGTGCTTCTAAGTCAAGGTGAGCATGCATGTTCTTGACAAAGCATAGCCAAATGCTTACTAAGGCCAGCTTTCAGACTGGACAAGTGTTCCCTTAGTCTCGTGTTAACGCATCTTGCAGTCTGCACTACGTACACATGACCTCATGTCATAGGAACCTGATACACAACTTTCTTCGCGCAACGAAGAAATTGATTCTCACGCGGATTTTTAATACTGCATTCTTTCTCTGCATCACCCTTACTTTCGAACTTACTTTTTATCCTAGAACACACACTACCTCTTGTTTTTAGCCGAAAGCACCACTTTTACTTCGTAACTCCCAGCCACCTTTTTAAGTCTGTGTGAAAGGCCATGCACATACGGAATCACTGAAACCTTGGAAGCTAATTCTTTCTGGCTTTGTTTTTTTTGCATAGTTCTTTATCCTGTTTAAGTTTTTTCATAAGTCTAGCACATGACGCCAGCATCACAGCGAGCAGGCACCTACCCGGCCTCTCTCAACCGATCAACTTGCTCAAGAAAGGCAATGTTTACTGTGCGGTAACACGACTTCAACAATGCTGACCGGCAACATGAAATGACTATGCCATTCTTCACAAGCCTGGAATGGTTTGAGGCATAGTTCATTAGCGGTTTTCCAGCTCGGGGCGTGAATGACCAACACACATGTTCTGGTAGAATTTCTAACTTGACATAAAGGAACTGTAGCTTGTTATCTACCGGTACTTCCGAAGTAAAAGTCAAGCCTTCAATAGTAGTAGAAGCCTTTGACTCTAGGCAAGGGCTTAAATTTTACTTTGCAAGTACTGGTAGATAAGAAGCTACAGTTCTTGTTAACAAGCTACATGAACTATGCCTCAAGCAATTCCAGGCTTGTAAAGAATGGCACAGTCATTTCATGTTGCCACTCAGCATTGTTGAAGTCGTGTTACCGCACTGTAAACATTGCCTTTCTTGAGCAAGTTGATCAGTTGAGAGAGGCCGGGTACCTGCTCGCTGTGATCTGGTGTCATGCGCTAGACTAATGAAAAAACTTGAACAGGATAAGGAACTATGCACAAAAAATTTAAGGCAGAAAGAATTAGCTTTCAAGGTTTCAGTGATTCCATATGTGCATGGGCTTTCACACAGACTTAAAAAGGTGGCTGGGAGTTATGAAGTAAAAGTGGTGTCTTCGGCTAAAAACAAAAGAGGTAATGTGTGTTATAGTAAGAAGTAAGTTCGAAAGTAAGGGTGATGCAAAGAAAGAATGTAGTATTAAACATCCGCATAAGAACCAATTTCTTGATTCTGCGAAGAATGTTGAGTATCAGGTTTCTATGACATGTGGTCATGTGTACGTAGGGCAGACTGCAAGATGCATTAACACAAGACTAAGGGAACACTTGTCCAGTCTGAAAGGTGGCCCTAGTAAGCATTTGGCCATGCATTGTCAAGAACATGCGCGCTCACCTTGTCTTAGAAGCACTGGCACATTGTTTAGGCAACGAAATCAAACTGCGAGGGAAATTGTGGAAGCGCACTGGATTGCAAAACTAAAGTAAAAATGCATCAGTCATCCTTCTGTTTCATTGCTAGATAAGAGAATTCGCTCCTGTCATCTTATCTTTAACATAGTTTCATCTTAAGTGCTCGTTTATGTGCATTGCTGTTTTTATGTTGAAGGGGTCGCGCTGATCCGTGGCATTTTTATCACACGTGTTGTTATATGCGCTGTTGATGTGTCCTGTTGATTGGATTGAGCAGATCTCTGGGTTCTTAAGCAAATGGTTCTTCGTCCTTGTTTGTTTGCGCGCAGAAAATTCTTTTAATAAAAAGAGTTTTTCAAAACTGTAAGGAGGGTTTTACTGTGTGCAGTTTAAAAAAAGAAAAAAGCTTCACAGCTGTTACTAAATGCACTCTCCAGAGCTTTACACTATGCATCTGTACCAGTTTACACAGAATACACTTCACCTCTCGTCACGGCCCAGGTGGCTATTCAGGTTTTTCAAAGGTGTTTCATTGTATGGGACGGCACATACAGCATAACTTATTTGCAAGATATTGCATTCAAATTCTGTCATATGAGATAAATTCATTAGAGAGTTTTAAATTGCCCTAAATGTATTACAGCTGTGGACCAGTACACTGGCAGTAGCTTGCAGTAACTATAGCTTGTGGAAATATAATTGCAACTGCCATGTTATGTGTACCTGCTTGTGCACAGGCATCGGCCACAGAAATCTTTAGGGTAGACTAGTTTCTTCTATTTTGGAGTACACATCCTCCACCAGATTAAAATGTGAAGTGGATTGTCATTTGCGACGTATACTCCTGCGTAAACTTTATAACCATTTCTCCTCATCTGCTCTACAGATCATTGTTGCTACAACTGCAAAATCAGGGTGCCTGTTTACAGCACCTGTAGAGAGCAAAGTCGGCAAATCTTGAATGAATAATCATATAATTTTAGTATTTTCCAGCAAAGTTAACACTTTGTGTCTACCACTGTGGTGTTTTTCAAATTCTAAGGTTGGCACATGTGCACAAGGTTTCACTACAGTATGTCATTTTGCAGGAAAAAGTGTATTTGCGCGTGATGTTCTGCTGCACAGAATGGCATGAGTTTTCTTATGTGTCGGTCACCATCTCACAAACTGCTCCTTTCGGAGTTGGAAGGCAACATTAATGCGAAGTACATTTAATGTTCGAAAAAAAAAGGATGTGCCCTCTGATCCCCTTATTTTCGATGGGGGTGAAATGCGAAAACACCCGTCTACTTAGATTTAGGTGCACGTTAAAGAATCTCAGGTGGTCCAAATTTCCAGAATCCCCTACTATGGCGTGCCTCATAATCAGATCGTGGTTTTGGCACGTAAAACCCCATAATTTAATTTTTTTGATCTCCTTATTCTCCTCACTTGATGCCTAGTGTTCTAATAGCATGATCGGCACGATGACCATCAAGGTGATGTGCAATTATTGTGTATTGGGGGCCAGGGTACATTCATTTTAGCAGCTTTTTCGGTTGACTTGAATCAGTATTGTAGAATGCTGTTTGCTTCGTTTACTCATTGTTACCAAATATCACTTTTGACTGTGGCAACAAGTATAATGTTGTTTGCTAGCACTCCTGCCAACCGATATAACTTGAAGGCATCTGTGATAAAAAAAAAACAGCTAATGATTTCCCAAGAGCTAAGGTCCAGTGAGACCAATAAATTTTAAGCTAATACCTGTGGATGGTACTGCTGAATGAATGCCCATACAGTAGGACTGTCCATACCATTTTCTTCCATAAAATTACATTGAAGATTTGAACAGAATCTGAACGTAGACTCGTCTGCAGAGTGATCCATTTCCTTATCCAAGTAATACAGCTTCAACAGGAAGACTGAAACTTCAAGTCGTCAGTAGTGGCATGAACATACAGTAAACAGTGCTAAACTTTTCCCTATCTTGCACCTTTTATCATTTCCCGTCCCATTTTTTTTCACAGGCTGTTCTTTACTATTTATGGTCATACCCAGTTTAATTTGGTGTCCATACTTTGACCAATATCTTTTTTTCTTTATCGGATCTTGATGAAATGTTCATTGATAACGTATCTTAATTTGCCATTTTCACTGATCTCATCATGTTACAAAGTTTATTTTGCCTAATTCTTCATTGCTTTTTTTTTGTCAAATGTCCAAACAGTTTATTTTAATTCCTATGTTGATTTCTGGGAAGAATAGGTCTACTAGGTCTACAGATCGTTTTCTGTTTAGGTCATCCCTACTCATTGCAACAACTTACAGCAGTGCCCCTACACACTCCATCACAATCACTGCGAAACACACCCTTCCTCTTTATTTTAACACTTTGGTTTCTCTTGACCTACTATATGTACCAGATGAGGGTAGGGGCGAGTGAGCTATGCACATCCAAAACCGCTGCCAAGAAAAACAGTTGCTGCCCTGATGACACGTATCTGTCGAAATGTTGGCTACAGCAACATCCCTTGTTTTGACAATGTTGAACCACGTTCATGGTTTTTTAATACTTCAGTTACCGCTTTGTTGTGTTCTGTGATTGTCTTTTGTTGCCACTTCCTTTAGGATGGAAATTCACCAATATTGTTTGTTTCTCCTTAGAGCAGCAAGTTTATCCGTGCAAGGCATGTGGGAACAGCTTTCACCAGAAAACAGTGCAAGACGAGTGGTCGAAGAAAATAAAATTGCTTCTGTGATCTAAAGTACTTGACGAATAAAATTTTGCACTTATTTGTATATATGTTGTGCAATTCATTCATATCACAAAAAGCAAAGTGTTTGATGTTTTGAGCTATTTCAATGTGTTGGCCAGACAGTTTTCTCCATAGCGACCTGCTGCTTCTGCAATGAGCTGCATTCATGACATTTGCATTAAAGGATATGTACTATTGGGGACAAAAGTGCCCAGGACGTGCGAGTGTCGACCAAATTGCATCTCTGCACTATCAGCCGCTATCATCTGCGTTGCAGACCACTTTCCAAATGCAAATGTTAGCGTGGCTGATCCCAGCAGAAAGTGCACCAATAAAATTTGGTCGTTATTCGCACATTTTGGGCACTTCTGTCCCCGATAGTACATTCTCTAAATAATCAATATGCTCTGTAAAACATAATGCATGAAACACCTCTATTTTAGCGATTGGACCGTATAGTACAGATTTAGCATACGGAGCATTTTTATTTCTGAGTACGGAAACACCTGTATGTTAACGGTTGGACCGTATAGTAGAGATTCAGCATACGGAGTCTTTTGTTTTCTGGATACAGAAACACCTGTATTTTAACGGTTGGACCGTATAGTACAAATTCAGCATACGGAGCCTTTCGTTTCCTGAATACGAAAACACCTGTATTTTAACGGTTGGACCGTATACTACAGATTCAATATACAGCGCCTTCCGTTTTCTGAATACGGAAAGCACCTGTACATTAACGGTTGAACCATACGATTCAGCATACAGAGTCTTCCGTTTTCTTAATACATAAGCACTCGTATTTTGTAATACGGTCTCTATTTTTACGGTTGTCCGTTCTACGGAAATGACCGTTGTTTACTTACGGAAAGTGTTCGGTCACAAATTACCAGCAGATTTGCCGTAAAACCAAAGCAATTTTTTTTACAGTGTAGGAAGTTTCTTGTGAACGGCGACATTATGTTTGCATTACTGTTAATTACCTCAAAAAGTGCGCTTTGTTCTCCCTTGCCATGCTGCTCTGAGCTACTGCAATTTTGATACACGGCTGTGAAATTGTGCTTGGTTCTTGTGTCTTGGCTTTTGTGATGAGTGCCATGGCTATGAATGATGGCGTTGAACGTGCCGAATTTCTGTGCTCTGTATTTATGTTGCAGACATGTTGCACATGTAAATATTTCGTACTAATTATTTGCTGCGATAACTTCACATTCCGGAAGTGACTAGCCCCCTTTTAATATTGCCCACTGTCTGAACCTGTGATGTCTGTATGACTGAACTTTGCTATTGTATCTTGTCTGTGTATATTGTGCAAGGGGGCCGGGGCCCTTGTCAGGTGCTCTGTCGCCTTTAGCCTCGGCCCCGTCTTAGACTGTGTCTGAGGAAACAATAAAGAAGAAGAAAAAGTTGGGATTCTAACTAGATACTGCACAATCCAACGCATTGCCTGCTTTTATTAAACTTGCCAGGCCCTATAGTGCTCATACGTACACTGCAATTTCCGCGTCTTTACAGTTTAGTGGCTCTGAAAGCATTTAACAAACCGACACCGCCTGAGTTTGTCGCGTCTGTGTTTCCTCGTCATGTCCTGTTTCTATCCTGTTTCTGTGGCATTGATAACATGAACCACATGCTTGCAACCAACTAGCCACTTTAATAGCACTACTTACAGATCAGTCATGCAGCTGGTGAAAAGCAAGACTATATTGGAGCAGCGACAGTCCCAATATGAAACACATAATTATACGCAACACCGTACAAGGAAGAAACGAAAGAAATATATTTTGTTCCGGTGCTGTTGCGTGTACGTATTGTGTATAGCTCCTCGTATTGTATGTGCATACAATAATGATGGTTAACTATATCAAGTCGCTGAAGTCGGACCGACACTTATTCGTTTGTTATTTACTAACGCATGCTTACCTATTTAAATAACTATTTGCTTCATTGTGGGCTATTGGTTACACAATATTACTTACAAGATGAATATGCGCAAAGATACAACTGCATATAAATTAATAGAATTGTAACCAAAGTTCAGAGGCATACTGTAATGGAATGTGATGTAATACAATGTAATGCAATAGCAAGTTGTGATGAAATCGTGCCGCAAAATTTCCCAAGAATTAGTGGTGACCTCATCCTGATACAGTCAAAAATTGTCAGGCTATTCACTCCAACCTCAGATGATTCCCGGAAAGAACGATTATGCCTATGCATGGATTCCTGAATGGGTACCTTTAATTTTGCCTCCCTTTTAACCTTTCATTGGTCCTAAGAAAAACCAAATTGACATCCACCCAATTGTAGCAATTGCAGCAATAGCAATTGCCGAATGTTTTTTTTTTTCGAGGAACCCATACGGGTTCCTCGAAAGAAAAGTCTTGCAGTTGAAAAATTCGTCTAGGTCCGGGACTCGAATCCGGGATCACCGAATTTCCGGGTCAGCCACTCTACCATCTGAGCTAACAAGGCGGCTAGCGGATGGCAGGGCGAAGTCGAATTTATCAACAACTCGAAGCAAAGGCAAATGTTACGTAATAATTCAGCGGAAACCCCCTAGGTGGAGAGAAGATTTAAAGGGAGAATGATACATCCACCCAATCGTAGCAATTGCTACAAAGAACCGAATTGCGCCTCATCTTGAAAAGGTTTCTCAAAATACAACAAAACGTTGCATGATTAAATTTGTTGGCGGTTGACTGGTGTTTCTATGTGAAAGCTGCGAAACATATCTAAATGTCAGTACCACGCTAATAACTTAAATGCAATAAAATTATAATGTTTCCGCTTTACTTGTAGTGCTGTCTTCATTAAAAATTCTTCTCGCGTTGTCTCCTTGATTCGCAAGATGTACTGCATATGATGTTTTACATAGTAATAGAACGAAATTTTGTTTTAAGAAAGGGAACTCTTTCTTTACCTGTTCAGCCTTTTCGGAGTTATAAGTACATGTAATGCACACATACACGCAAACGAGAAAGGCGGCTGTTGAAAAAGGAGATATCTTGATAATAAATCTGTGACGTAAATGCATTAGGAAACCCGCCTCAGTTGACTCGAGCGAAGTAAACGTGTTCTTGGCATGAGAGCATTACCTTGTTAAGATGCTTTGATACTGCAAGTGCCGAAGGGATCCATGAGCTGGTGAGGGCTCAGCAATGTCAACGTTGGCCATGCCTTTGGGGTGGGATGGGGCAGTTGCTCGAGGAGCACGTAGTTATAAGTTTTGCAGGGCAGGTTTGAGACACACGCCACGTTTATTTAAATAAATAAAGAAATAAGTGTACACTATATACAACAGCCTCTTGTAGGCACCTCACTCTCAGTGATCGAGGCATTGTTAGTTGATGCAAGTAAACATAAAGTGGGGATGTCATCGGATGTAAATAAAAGTGAACAAAAACATTTTTTATAATTATTTCGCACTACCTACCGAGACTATGCCGCTTGGGGCATCGATAGTTGGACGACGTACCCACGCCAAGAGAACAATTCTCCGTTCATAGCATTGCACTTTGTATACGGCTCCCACAGACTAAAACATAAAGCTTAGTAGGAGCGGTATTCTGTAGGAGTCCACCTAGTGGACTGTCCACTTCGGCTGTCGCAATTGGGTGGCGCTTCACAAGCGCAAAGGTGCCAGCCAGTCTGTGCACTGGCTGTACACTTCTTCGCGCTCGTGAAGCGGCAGCCAATGGCGACAGCTGAAGTGGACAGGCCACTAGGTGGACTCTTACAGAATACTGCCCCTGTACTGAGGGGGACCGGTAAGACAAACCTCCGTGCCCTCCAGTCTGTGCAAGCTCAAGCTCTGCGAATATGTCTTGGCCTTCCCAGGTGTGCATCCATGGCAGCAACAATAGCCATCGCGCATGACCACCCCATCAATACGTATATTCAAGTCGTCGCTTTAAGGATGCACATCAGGCACTTATACCGACTTCTATCCCATCATCTCGCCTCCATTCCTGCTGCTCGACCTCGTTCAGCGTTTAGCAGGATTGTCGCCGCCAACCATGGAACTTTACCGTCGGACTTCACGCCTGCAGCACGACCATCTCTACCACTGTGGTGCCTGCATCGAATTCAAGCTCTTCTTGTAATTCCTGGTATCAAAAAGAAAACAGAGATGTCATCATTCGCCCTCAAACAAACCGTGCTTTATTCATGCATGAGAAGCACACAGAATGCACCCATATTTACACGGACGGTTCTGTCTCCTCAAAAAGTTCTGCTGGAGCAGTGCTAATTCCCGTGAAATCTGTCACCATCCAATTCAAGACGTCTCACATTACATCATGGACGGCTGCAGAACTAGGAACTCTCTGTGCTGCTCGGGAATTTATTGGTCCCAAATTATCGCAGTGATGGTCCATTTTTTGTGACTCGAAGGCAGCTCTCCCGTGCCTGCTGTCCACTTTTAACCACGGACCTAACATACAATTAGTCATAGACATCCGACTACTTCACCATCATGCAAACAAGAGGCACAACATCATCTACCACTGGATACCGGGTCACTACAAAATTTCGGGAAATCACAGTGCGGATGACGCTGCCCGATCGGCCGACGATAGTGCCCCTACTATATCAATACCACTGTCAAGAACAGACGCAGCCACAAAGCTTCGCTCCCTCTCACGCGAGCTTACGCAGACTCTGTGGAACACCAGTGAATTCAGCAACGCACGCCTCCACAGATTGGATCCACGTCTGCAACTCCGTCTTCCACCAGGGTTACCACGATCGGGAGCAACACTTCTGTGCCGCCTGTGGCTCGGCGTGACATTCAGGAATGCCTATTCCTTCCGCATTGGAATGGGCGACAGCCCTACTTGCGACAACTGTGGCTGCGAGGTGACGATCAAGCACGTCCTCTGTGACTGTCCCCGCTACATTGTGGCAAGAAAAGTGGTCGCGACTGCGCTTGAAAAACTGGACGATCGCCCCTTCACCGAGGGAAACGCTTTGGGAGACTGGCCCAGACGGGTTTCTGCACTTCAGAAGGGCATTCAGAAGGGCTTCTGAATTGTACGACCGACTGTGAACGTTATAGCGCGTAGGGTCGCGTTGTTGTGCGAATTTTTCTTACTTCAGTTGTTTATTTGTTTCTACTATAACCTTTTATTCCCTTTACCACTATCCCCAGCACAGGGTAGCCAGCCGGTACGTACATTGGCTAACCTCCTTGTCTTTACTTCCCTTTCTCTCGCTCTCTCTCCCACAGACTAGTCACTTTTATCATTACTCTATGCATATTTCTCGTAATTACTTGGTAAAGAGAAGGTTAAATTTTAATGGGAGAACTTATCAGGATAACCTGAAGTACAATTACGGAAGGATATTTGCGGAGTTTTAAGTGTCACTTGAGAGTTGGAGAAAAAAGCGGATGAAGGACAGACTACACAACTTTAATACGAGGCCTGCGCGGCAAATAGATCATGCGGTGTCTATCCTTATAGCATAGAACATAAGAGTTTCGTACTATTTACGAGTGGATTGCGATCTTTCCCTTGATGAAACTTTGGCCACCTTACATGGTCCGCCAAAGTCATTTGTGTGCTTGATTTGTTGAATAATCTGCTCCCACTGAGTATCAGCAAGTCTCGTGTTTAACTCAAGGACAAAATTTCAGTTAGCGCGTGTCCTATTATGTGGTGTCTAAACCTCGACGTCTATGACGAGCTTCCCAGTCCCAAAATTGAGTTCGCCGCATTAAACCAACAAGAGCATAGCCTTTGGGAACCGCATTTTAAATCCTGAGATTGCCGCCTTATGGGGAGTGGATTTGGACACCAACTATATATAAGGAAGGAGGAACTTGTACTTTTTGTTTGTATCCGCGTGCTGTACTTTCAGCTGAATAGCTACTTTCCATTTCCGCAGATGTATTACAACAACAGAAAGAAAAAAATTACTCCATTTCCCGCTAAAGGGAACCATGTGTGGATGCGAAGCAGCGGGGAGATGGTTAGCTTGAGCGGGAGATGGTTTCGCGGCAGCGGCCCGAGCGCTCTCGCGGCGCTGCAGAGGAGAGGGAATGAGGCGCGCGCGCTCCGTCATTTTCATACCGCGGAACTACGGTGACGTCCCCAGCGGAGTATGCAGCTGTCGCACCACCTGTCGTGCGCGCCGCTCCGGATTCCTAGAGGAGAGAGACGGGGAGGGGAGGCGCATGCGCTGTGGGGGTGTGGGACGCGGGCGCCGCTCCGTAAAGAATTCCTAGATGAGAGAGAGGGGGAGCGTAGGAGAGGAGAGAGAGAGGTAGGGGACGCGCAGGCGCTGTGGGGGTGTGGCATGCACGCGCCGCTCCGTAAATAATTCCTAAAGGAGAGAGAGGGGGAGCGTAGGAGAGGATAGAGAGGGGGAGGGGACGCTCATGCGCTGTGGGGGTGTGGGACGCGGGCGCCGCTCCGTACAGGATTCTTAAAGGAGAGAAAGGGGGGAGCGTAGGAGAGGAGACAGACGGGGAGGGGACGCGCATGCGCTGTGGGTGTGTGGCACGCGGGAGGGACGGACAGAGCCGCCGGCAAGAAATCCTTCGCATTTAAAAAAAACGACAACAAGGTAAAATCGCAAAGTGTCGTAAAAGATATTCAAAAGAAGAATAGGAAATAGTAAAAGAGGAAGACATTGAGACTTATGTCTGAAAATAAAAACTGTCAAAGATTTCGCCCGCATAATCAACACCTTTGCAGCGCTACGTTATGACTTCCGGCATAAATAGCACAAATAAATTAACAGCAACTAGGGATAACTCTAGCATTTCTAATATTGTATAAGGAATCTATAAGTCTGATTTCACTGAAAAAAAAGTATACACTATGAGGGCAACATTAAAGTAAGCGGGACGTGGTACAGCGACGTTGGCACGCTTTACCCAGCGCGATGAGGTAGCTGCAGTGGAAGCTTAAGGGGATTACATTTGATTATTTGTAAAACCAGCCAGGTGTCGTAATAAAAATTGGTCCGCTGCTTGCATTCATAAAGAACATGAGCAGGAAAGGACGAAGATATATAACAGAGGTGCAGAGAGAAGCATGTTTATTGTATGTATTTTTCTCTTGTTTAAGCCGCGATGCCAGAATGAGATTTAGATGGTAATAGAAACGAGTGTCGAAGCGCCTAGCAAAAATATAGCTAAATTACTCTGCGTAACAGTCAAAGTCAAAGTAATACCAAGTGTTTAAGGACTGGAGTGAAAGGGTCTGTCCATGTGTCTAATAAATTTTACTCTATACGAACGAGACGGCAAAGGATAAAACATGTTTACTTGGCTGCTCACATTCAAATTAGCTATTGAGCGAGTGAATGAAACTTCAAGGAAGTTTTCACGCTGCAGTTTATGCCAGTATTTTCCTTTAAAAATAATTCGACGTGCCCCTGGGAGTTATGCGTCAGTGTATATACAGTATTCTAAACTCTGACTCCATTGTCAGAAACTTTCCAATCTCCATCCTATTGGCTTGTTTTTCAACTAGCTTCTTCGATGGTGGAGCAGCCGGTGGTAGATGACGGTTTACAGAGTACGCGCGTGCTTATTTGCATGCGTTTTAGAATGGCATAAAAGAACATGGAGTCCATGATGTTGCAGGTTTGTATAGTAGCTGGCTTGTCGCCATGAGGAATAAAATTGACGAACTTGTGGATGTGGTGATATGTAGTTTTTGATGAGAGCCGATTACATTCTTTCTGCTACTAAACGGGCTTGTGAACTAACCATTCGATAGTTCTCTCAGCGCGGACTCTGCGACCCAACGATCTGTGTCCACGTGCAACCAGCATACATGTCCGATAAAGAAGCTGATAGTAAATCCGTCTGCGAAAGTAAGCAGTGAAAAAAAAAAGTTTCGCAGCATTAACACTTATACTTGTATTTGCAATTACCCAATAATGTAGAGGTTGACGCAATTCAGGTTAAAAAGAAATTGCACAGCTCGGTCATCAAGCTACTCACATTTTCACGCATGTTACATGAAAATGAAGAGGCAGGCATACATCCTTGAGAAACCTTTCAGTTATCAGAGCAAATAATTAGGCCGTTTCGCTATACCTCATTTGATTCAGAACATATCAGTTCTGCAGATGCACTGCGAACTCCTGCCGCTATTTGTCCACGCAGCACATAAGCAGCGGTCGGGATGAGGCGGAAGGGCGCAAACTTAAAGTGTTCGAGAAAAGACACGTGGTTATGTCATCTACCTAAAAGTTAATAATATGGTGTGATGTTTTATACACATGCGAGAAATTATATGACTTTTGGGAGCACTTCTTAATTCTTGCCTTGTGTTGCTTTGTTTAAAAATAAAAAAGGAAAACTGACTCTTTCTAGGAGGCAAGAGTGAACAGTAAATTTAGATTTCTCAGTGGGGAACTTATCGTGGAGACGTGCGTCCTAAGCTAAAGCGATAGTCGAAAACACTTCGCCATAAAGAACAGCATTCAGTCTGCTCTCATAGCGCAACGGTCGATAAACTAGACTCACCAACTCTTGTCCCATTTTCCTGAGCGGAAACGATGACACAATCAAAAGCGTTGCAATCCTGCGGCGGGCTTTAGAGAGTTTGTAGGATTTCATTATATTTATGTTCTTGCCTTCTCAACTCGGACATCATTTCACTTGTACAGAAAAGTGCTTTACGGCTAAGACCGTTTCGGGTCTGCCCGAAATGGTCGCCAATCCGATTGAAACGTGCCAGCAGGTGTTATGCTTGAGAGGATAAAGTGCAGATATATTTATTTTCGCCCCATTTCTGTAGAGGAATTTTCCTACTGGGCCAACAAAAAGTTGTGCTCAACTGAAAGCGACTCTCAGAACGTACTGTCACAGCGATTTCTATAAATTCCGTGACGTAAGCATTTCTTGCAGAGCATGAAACTTGATATGGATGTGTAATTCCACGTTGTTGACGCGGACACCTATTATGTCCACGTAATATCAATGTATTTTCTGAAGCGAAAAATTATTTTTTGGTAGCAGAATTGCGACTGTTTAACCACGCCTATTGGGAGCACAAAGTTGAAACTGGAGACTTAGGTAGCATCGAAGTACAAAAATGAGTACTTCATTTCCTATCATGAGAGTATCTAACAAGAAAGGAGGGATTTGTTTGGACAACATGCTTAGGGCGCATCACGCATTCCTCATAAACCATGTCAATTATGTTGTTTCAACTTTACATTAAACAAAAACGGAGAGAGACAAACTTGACACCCTGATGCGGAAAAACATCAAGAAAGTGTTGGGCATCCCGATTACAGTAAGCACGGAGAAACTCATGCAGCTGGGTGTGCACAACACTACCCTCGAGCTGATTGAGGCACAAAGGTCTGCACAGGTTACTTGGCTTTCGGGCTCTCGGGCAGGCCGACGTCTTCTGGAGGCAGCGGGTCTTCGACCTAGCTTCAGCCTGAGGGAGATAGTAAAACTTGATGTTAAGGTCAGAGGTACCTACGCCGTTGATCCATTTCCTAGGAACGTACATCCGTAGCACAATAAGGAAGGCAAGTAGAGCGAGCTAAGGTGTTTTTAAAGTACACTGCAGGCATTGAATTATTTGTAGATACCTCCCAGTATGGTTGCCCGAATAAATTCGCAGTCTCAGCGGTTAACGACAGGGGTGAACTTCTTTCCGCGGCTTCGGTATAAGGACAAACATGGACGATGTGGCTGAGCAGGTTGCCATCGCAATCGCGGTGCTTGATCCCAAACGATCGATTATTTACACAGCCTCCCGCCTGGTGGTCAGGGCCTTCGCCTCGGGCCTCGTAGCAAAAGAAGCGGCAGCGCTTCTAAAAAAGAAATCAGATACAGACCCTGTCCACCACATTACTTGGTTTCCAGCCCACATGGGACACGACGTGCTGCCGGGTAGCCTCAACCCCAACCTCACCGCCCTGCGCGAGAACTCACGTGCCGCGACGGGGCTGGGACCTCTGCGGGTTCAGAGACTATTCGCCATAGTGACCCTCTATTTACGTTCCATGAAATTACGGCACATTACAGAGGGGAGCGGTCACGTTTTCCACCTCAGCATCCCAAATTGAGTAGAGCACAGTCCCGTACGCTGAGGATGCTTCAGACGGTTTCGTACCCATAGAGAGGCTTCCCGAGTAGACTCCACACAGAGATAGATCCTCATTGTCCGGATTGCGTGAAGAATTCTCTACTTTAGCCCACATGCTCAGGCAGTGCCCTCTGTTACATGAATTTAACAAAAGCGAGGACTGGGAGAAGGCCATCATGAGCACTAAACAGGGAGACCAGTCCAAGGCTGTCCAGAGGGACCGTGAGAGAGCAGAGTCGCATGACCTCCCGGATGCAACATGAGATTGGCCAACAGCTAGCCAGGGGCCTCTCTGGGGCTCCAATGGCTGGCTCCTCAAGACCTTAATAAAGGTCCTTGTCTGTCTGTATGAATTTCCTATCAGTTATACCCATGAATTGTATGAAAAAGCACAAACTATGAAAAATATTCTTGGGTAGCTTAGCGCAATTTTTGTCGGTACATTTTATTATAATATTATTTGTTCGAGCGTGTATGCGATCGGTACGACTCAGGCTGCGCCATGCAACGCAAACCAACTGAGATTTCACACTTTGAACCATGACAGTTTCTGCTCGCAGACGCCTTATTGCTGTTATCTCTTGGAAATTATACAGACTTCTCTTCATTATTGTGATTTCCTTGTATAATTAAATGCATGGCCTTTAGATACACGTTCTCCTTGAATGTGTCGTTTCATGCAGCCAAATACAGCCAAATGTCAACGCGAACACCGATGTGAGAAAGCATGTGCATAAAGTAGCATGATAGAAAATCTCGCTTATCTGTGATTCGCGCTTTTGGTTTCAAGTTCGGATCCAAACTGACCGTTACACAATTACACAACTCGCAAAAAAGAAAAAAAAAAACACTCGCCGCACTCGCATGCTTATCCTTATAGAGCGAGGCGGTTAATAGAGGTAGAGTATTCACTTCATTGTCAAGAGAGGACATCACAAACAAGACTTCTCAAACGTGCTTGTGCTTAAATAATTTTCTTTGGGAATTATCATTAAAATAACAAGCGACCTAATGCACCCCCCTATACTGACTCTGACAGGCAGCTCGGAGAACGTCGACTGGTTCACGTCACTGCAGTGTATTGTCACGTTGTAGTGATGTTGAACAACCTGCAGAGTGACACAACAGAAGTCACAATCCTAAAACCTTATAGAACGAACTGTGGCGCATATATTATGATCACACATGCAAGGTTCGAAAAGAACATACACAGCAAGTAGAATCAGGTATAAGATTCGACTAATTTTCAAATCATGCAGACGCGTCTTGCGCTGAGCGATATTTTTGTGTTGTTAGCGGGTGGGGGGAAAGGACACAATATATATATATATATATATATATATATATATTTACGTGCACTCCGAGACTTGTGGACTCACTAGAAGTGCATACCGAAGTGAAGAAGACGAGCTGAGGGCAGGTGGCACGGGAGCTGGAAGAAAAAAGAACAAAAACGAATGAAAAAGAAGTGCTACGTGGCGAACGTGCGGAGGAGCTCGAGCGGCGAAGCCACGGTGGCAGCAGATCGGGTGCGACGCTTGGGAAGAAGAGCTCGGGCCGTGGTTCCTGCTGCGGCCGAGTGACCAAGGCGTGCCTACCCGGGCCAGATGCGGAGGCCTGTTCCGGGACCAAGGACGAGGCCTGCAGAGCGGCTCCTGCCAGGGCGCAGTTGCTGAGGGCTGTTCTTGGTCGAGGCCTACCGAGGTGCTGTCCGCGTGGGCCGAGCCTGGGTCGCGGTCCTCGTGTGTTGCGGCCGGGCAACACATTGCTGTCCTCAACATAGCCAGGCGCCGCACACGGTAGCGCAGCCGTGAGCCGGCGACGGTTCCAGCAGCAGCAACCGTGCCACCTCTGCCTCGGCTCGCCTCGGCGACCGTACCGCGGCAACGACAAGCGAGTCGATCGTCACGACCGAAACCGTGAGATGGTTTTTCGGAACTCTTGACGCGCCGAACGGTGATGTAGGACTGAGCGTCGCGTACATCAGTGTGCGCGTGAAACTCCGCTGTGGCATTGTTTTGTTTTCTTTTCATTTCCTTTCCTTTCCTATCGTGTGTTTGAAAGAAAAACATTTTTTTTGCCTACTCGCGTCTCTTGTGCGTTTTTCTCGTCTTAAGACACACAAACAAGTGACGAACGTCCATAATGATCACAGCGGGGGACATGCAGTGCCCGGAAAAATTACAAGTAAGCCTTACTGGGGTAGCTTCTGGAACCAAAGTACTTAATATACCAAAAAGTACTAATGGAGTTTGCTTTATTTAGGTTTTGCTTAGTTCTGCACTCAATCGTTTCCAATGCTGCCCGCCTAGGTACACAAAAGGCTATAAAAAGGTCTCCCGGAAGTTCTGTGATGACAAAACTGCACGAACAAGAAAAAGCAGCCAAACTGAAGTTAAAAAATATAAATGCCACGAAATACGTACACTTCAATAACCATTGAGTTCGTGATGCGTGTTACTGAGAGCAGCCAAGTACGCGTTTCCTGGCTTCAGTGATTAAGTATCCGGTGACTAATCTTTCGTTGCGTTGCTGCGCAAATAGGCAGCTCTGAGCACGTGGAATGAGTGAAAGGAGCACGTGAAAAGTAACGTGGAATGTATACAAGCGAAAACAGGTTCACGAGAGGTTCTGGGTGACGTTAACAGAAATAACGAGTGTTCGACGACAGGTCAAGTAAGGGGGAGCAGATATTCAGATATTTGGTCGTCCTTTAGACTGACCTATCCGGTGCAAGGGAAGGGAAATGCAGCTGAAAAAGGCAGCGAATTGGTTGGTGTTGGCATAATACTGTCAGCTTAGCTTAGCCGGCTGAAATAGCAAGCAGTAACTGAGGCTCGCTGGGAGGGAGCTTCATATTGCAGTGGACATAAAATAGGTTGATGATGGTTACGACTATGATGAATATTATGAAGATGATGACGACTGTGAGTGCACAAGAGGCATGGCTTGTTGCCGAAAATGGGTGAATGCTTTTACAGCGAAGCAGTTAAGTGCTCAGTCTTCGATGCTCGCGTCCGGATGTAAAAAAAATCACATTGGCCGTACGCTGGTGCGAGTGAAAGCTCGTGAAGGACGCGCGCTTTCACGGGGAGCGAACGCACGGCGGAGAGCAAACGTTACTTCTTCCGTCGCGCGAATGGCCGTGGGGGGACGGGAGGGAGGGAGGGGAGGCGACGTTTAACTGTGGCACCAAATGCGCATCTTGCGACCGGGCTCAATCACCCACGTGAAATGCGGACCGCGGGAAGGCAGCACGGGAGGGAAGAGTTGCGGCTTCTGTTCTGCGAGCAACTTGTACTTTGCGCGGCGCCGGCGGTCGCGCGCAGCGTATCTTGAAAGCGATCTGCAACACGGCTCCTACCTTTGTTTGCGCAGTGCTATTGCCGCTGAGTTTCCGTTGAAGTGATAGACCGCACGAACCTTCACTTGCTGCTGCTGGAGCGCTTGCTCACGCCAGCGTTTTGACAGCGGTTGTGTGCGGTCACACAAACAACGCGCAGAACTGTTTTCGACGGCGGCGGCGTTTTGCCTGCGTTCGCACCGAACGTGCGCGGAGTTGGTGACGTGTTTATGAAGAACGTGCCAACCTTTGCCGTACACCATATGGCAGTGTACCGTAGCGACCATAAGGCCATGGTCCATGTGGTGACTAAATGAATGAAAACCAGTGGATCTTATATATTTCTCATTCTTTCATAGTCCAAATAACCAATTACACCAACACATCTTAATAGTCATAATTGGAAATACATAATTCCCACCATAGTACAGCTTCGCTGGTCTTCCATCTCCACCCCAGTGGAATTGCTGACCGCTTTTTTTTTCTTTTTTGTGCGTAACACAAGAATGCGCTTACAGCGCCCGGTCATTTGAGCTACCAACTCTCAGGTCCTCGCTTGTAGAACTCTGCGTGCGGAATTTCTAGAATCGGGAAGATTTAGAACCATGGGGCCAAGAAATATTGGAGAAGCTGTTGTCATTGCGCAGCCAATTACGGAAATTCATTTGAAGTCAAAGGTGAGAGCACCACATTCATACAGGGAAATGTAAATGTGTTCATAATTATTTTGCAAGGCAGGACGTCCATATTGGACACGCAGAAAGGCACCATCTGCGTCCACGGATGAGCAGCATTTTGGAACCGAGCATAGCGTAAAAATCACTCCGTGAGTGACTACAGGTTTTCCCGCTCAATTTAATCCAAGTGCCAGTCAATTTAATCCGTGCGCCAGTCAAATTAATCCGAGCACCATTCAAATTAATCCACGTGCCAGTCATTTTATTCCGAGCGCCATTAAATTTAATCCAAGCACCACTGAATTTAATACAAACGCCAGCCGAAATAATCCAAACGCCAGTGAATTTAATCGAAACATAACGCAATTCAAGAACCTTTGAACTTTAGGGCAACTGAAATTTAGGGCAACTGAAATTAAGAGTGAGTGAAGGTGAATCAAGTAGTAAATTGATGGTCAATCAAAGGGGTTTAGTTGGGTGATTGGAGTCAAACGAAAGGTAATGAGACAGAGAGAGCTAAGATATTCAAATTAAATGAGAGTGAATTAAGAGTGAATGAAGGTGAATCAAGTAGTGAATTGATGGTCAATATAA
The DNA here is from genome assembly GCF_013339745.2 of Dermacentor silvarum. Lineage (NCBI taxonomy): Eukaryota > Metazoa > Arthropoda > Arachnida > Ixodida > Ixodidae > Dermacentor > Dermacentor silvarum. The sequence goes on from NC_051155.1 coordinate 78,435,009, forward strand.
GGGCTTCGGTTTGGGGATTGGAGTCAAATGAAAGGTAATGATGAGAAAGAGAGCTAAGATAATGAAAAGTAAATGAGAGTGAATTAAGAGTGAATGAAGGTGAATGAAGTAGTGAATTGATGGTCAATTAAGGGGTTAAGTTGGGGCATTGGAGTTAAACGAAAAGTAAATATCAGACAGAGAGAGCTCAGATAATGAAAAGTAAATGAGTGAATTAAGAGTGAAAGAAGGTGAATTAATAGTAAATTGATGGTCAATAAACGGGATTCAGTTGGGTGATTGGAGTGAAACGAAAGGTAATGATGATACAGAGAGCGCTAAGATAATGAAAAGTAAATGAGTGAATTAAGAGTGAATTACGCAGTGATAGGGTGAATGAAGAGTCATGTAAATTGGAAATTAGGAGTAGTAGAGCAAACCAAGTGTGATGGAAGTAAAACCAAGATGATAGAGTGAATGAAGCTGCACCAAGCAGTGATAGGGCGAAGCAAGAGTGAATCAAGGAGTTATGGAGTGGAGGAGTGACTTGCAAAAATATGAGATTTGATTGTCCAAGTGAGAGTGACTCAGCAAAATATATTTTGATGAATCATTGGAAGGGGATTTCAGTTCGATGTTTTCGTAATTTCATACGGCATACAGTCATGGGTATCCAATTAAAAGGGAGTCAAATGACAATTCAAGTTTAATAACCAGGACATGCTAGGAAATTGTCACGAGTGATCACGAATCGCCTTGTTTTGTACGGCAGCGATAGCCATCAATCGTGCACATAGTCATTGATATCCATGCAAATGCTATTGAATCAGTATTTTTTAATGAGAAGCATTTCATGGCGAACAATTGCCACTATTAGAATATATATATATATATATATATATATATATATAACACTCCCAGGGTTAGTTCTAGTTTAAAACATAAATACCCCAGAAAGTGGATGGAAAACGGCTCCGCGGTAGCTCAATGGTGAGAGCATCGCACGCGTAATGCGAAGATTTGGGTTCGTTCCCCACCTGCAGACAGTTGTTTTTTCATCCATTTTCATTTTCATTAATTTCTCATTTCTTTAATTCAATTATTGAGTACAAGTAATTTTCCCCTATGTTGTCCTTGCTCTTATTGTATGTTGGTTCATTATGATATGCTTATTAAAAGTGGGCCCCTCGGTGCCCTTTCTTCTCGTTCACTACATATCGAGGGCTCGAATCCGCCAACAATGATGCCTTCAGGTAGCATATGTGGGTTTATTGACCAGTTGCCATCACCCAAAAAGATCACGTGCTCGTGACGCCTGCGGCAGAAAGGATGTTCCACATCCGCCCTATGGTTTGTGAGTGGTGGCGCTGGCTAACACTCCCAGGGTTAGTTCTAGTTTAAAACATAGATACCCCAGAAAGTGAATGGGATAACGGCTCCGCGGTAGCTCAATGGTGAGAGCATCGCACGCGTAATGCGAAGACGTGGGTTCGTTCCCCACCTGCGGACAGTTGTTGTTTCATCCAATTTCATTTTCATTAATTTATCATTTCTTTAATTCAATTATTAAGTACAAGTAATTTTCCCCTATGTTGTCCTTGGTCTTATTGTCTGTTGGTTCATTACGCTATGCTTATATATGTATATATAGCCGCCTACGTCTTGGTCCTCTCATTGTGGTTTCGTTAACTTGGTAGGTACAAATGTGGCATAGTATGATGAGTGTGTATGACGAAGATAAGTGATAGGTCATGTCATGAATATCATGACACGCGTGTCATGTTGGTCATGAAACAGCCGCCTTCGTCTTGGTGCTCACATGGTCGTTTGGTTAACTTGTCTACCAAATTTTGCATAGTATGACAAGAGTGTATGACGAACATAAATGATTGGTCATGACATGTATATCATGACCTGTAGGTCACGTAGGTCACGAAAAAGGCGCCTTCGTCTTGGTGCTTTCATGGACGTTTCGCGCACTTGGTATGTTGCTGGAAAGGGTTTGGACATGGGTACTAAGTGATGGAAACACTAAAGGTGATGGTAGAAGTCAGTCATGAGCGCTACTGAGCAGAAATGACGACTCAGCGAAAACTGGTTAACACTCAAAAGCCACTGAAATGGGCTTGGATGTAAATGATAGGTCAGGTGACATGAATGTCACGGCATGAGTGTCACGTAGGTCATGATACAGCCGTCTACGTCTTTGTGCTCTCATGATCGTTCCGTTAACTTGGTTGGCTTCGCGCGCTCTGCTTCACATAACATAGGGTCCCACAGGGCGTGGGATCATCCGCCTTTTTTTCCTGCTACCATTGCTACCTGATAGTGATGAGTAATTAGTGATCACAAGTGATAAGCTCTGTTCAGTGTCTTCTTATTATTATGGAGCCTAGTGTCATGGATGTCAATTGATAAGTAATTCGAAAGGCTATTCAAGATTAAAATAATAGAAACAACCCTATTCATTGACTTAGGTGTCTGCTAGTGGCATTAGCACCTCGGCGTTGGTGAACCCTTCCGTATTGTTTGCGTTAACCTTGTTTTTTTTTCATGAGTTAATTTTGCGTTAATAAAGTGAAGTACGACACAGACTCAGAGAATGCTGGCGAATTCTTGATGTAAACGATGTAAACTACACAACACTACATAAGACCCAGCGTCCTCGTTGTCTACTTCAATGGCGAACGGAACGGGCGGAAAACCGAACACGGAGAAGCGAGCAAACAGAACTGGCGAGAAACCGCCATGCATATGAAGCCAAACCAACTAGCGCATGGAGCTGAACGGCCACACACATGGAGCAAACGCCCACGCACATGGAGCCAAACCTCCACGCACCTGGTTGTACGGCTGTTAGAGGTTTCTAATTATTTTCTGATCATTCCTGTCATTTAACTAACCCAATTTGTAATTGAACTTATAATATGATGTCATATCTATCATGAAGCTAGTTGAAATCAACTAGTTGAAATCATACATGACTTTGCTAGCACTGTAAACAAAGGGAAACAAACAGACGCGATATTCATGGATTTCAGCAAGGCGTTTGATAGGGTGTCTCATGTTAAATTGCTTCATAAGCTAGGAGCTGTGTTTAAAAATGATAAAATATTAGCATGGATTAAAGCCTACCTTACAAACCGCCATCAGTTTGTTACTGTAAATAAAACAACCTCTGATATTGCTGCTGTCAATTCCGGCGTCCCACAGGGATCCGTTCTTGGCCCCCTTTTCTTTTTGATATATATAAATGATATTGTCACTAACCTCTCTGTTAAAATCAGGCTTTATGCTGACGACTGCGTTCTGTACAATGAAATAACAACGGAAGAAGACCAACTCAGGTTAAACAGGGACTTTAATAAGGTAGTTCAGTGGTGTAAACAATGGCAAATGTGCATTAATTTCGAAAAAACAGTATATATGCGGATAACTTTAAAAAAAAAGCCACTGCTATATCGCTATGGCACAGACAACGCTTTTTTGTCAGAGGTAACGCAATATAAGTATCTTGGCTTGTACATAACAGAGGATCTTTCCTGGTCAAAGCACCTTGACACAGTAATAGCAAACTGTCGCCGCAAATTGTTTTTTCTAAGACGCGTATTAAAATCCTCCACACCAGAAGTACGTCTATAGGCATACAAAACACTAGTCCGCCCCGTTTTAGAATATGCTGTAGTTATATGGGACCCGTTCACTAAAAGCGATATTAAGGTTTATAGGATCTCATGTGCTTTAGTCCCAGGAGATGATATATCGCGTCACGTATCCCGTATGTCGCACATATGTAAACTGCTGTAATGCGCTAGGCAGCGACACAGCGACGACGGTGCTTGAACTTATCTGAAAAGGAAAACTTTATTAATTTATTAACGCAAAGTTAACTCAAGGAAAAAAACAAAGTTAACGCAAACAATACGGAAGGATACACCAACTCTGAGGTGCTAATGCCACTAGCAGACACCTAAGTCAATGATTAGGGTTGTTTCTATCATTTTAATTTTGAATAGCCTTTCGGTTTACTTATCATTTTACATCCATGACACTAGGCTCTATAAGAATAAGAAAACACTGAACAGAGCTTATCACTTGTGATAATTAATTACTCTTCACTATCAGGTAGCAATGGTAGCAGGAAAAAAAGGCGGCTGATCCCACGCCCTGTGGGAATCGATGTTATGTGATGCAGAGCGCGCGAAGCCAACCGAGTTAGCGGAACGACCGTGAGGGCACAAAGACGTAGGCGGCTGTTTCATGACCTACATGACACTCATGCCATGACGTTCATGTCACAGGACCTATCTTTTATATCCGAGCCCTTTTCAGTGGCTTTCGGGTGTTAATCAGTTTTCGCTGAGTTGTCATTACTGCTGAGTAATGACTTCTGCCATCATCTTTAGTGTTTCCATCACTTAGTACCCATGTCCGAACCCTTTCCAGCGACATACCAAGTGTGCGAAACGACCATGAGAGCACCAAGACGAAGGCGCCTGTTTCGTGACCTACGTGACCTACAAGTCATGATATCCCTGTCATGACAAATCATTTATGCTCGTCATACACTCTTGTCATACTATGAAAACTTTGGTACACAAGTTAACCAAACAAACATGACAGCACCAAGACGAAGGTGGCTGTTTCATGACCTACATGACACACATGTCATGATATTCTTGAAATGACCCATCATTGATGTTCGTCATACAGAGAGTCATTCATGACATACTCTGTATATTCCAATTTTGTACCTACCAAGTTAACGAAACTACCATGAGAGCACCAAGATGTAGGCGGCGATATATATATATATATATATATATATATATATATATATATATATATATATATATTGAAGCGTGCTCAAGCTGTGGAAGAAGAAGAAAGACAGAATTTGTAGTAAAGGGGCCGGGGGTCAGGGGAGAATAAAGAAGAAGTTAGTAATGGCGACGTGAAGAGTACTTTGTCTGTTATTATGTGCGGGCTTGTTACACAATTTGGCGCAGTCGATGACAAGAACCAATATGTGGGTGACTTTATTTGTGGAGAACTGCAGCAATTCTGTGGTATTGAAGAAATATCAAGTCGAGGACGAAGCCGCCACTGACCTTCCCGAACACGTCACTACAGGTGAGCTTCTGAATCTCATTCTGGATGAAGCCTCAGTGTCTTCAGAGGAACTTTTGGAGCAACATTCAGTGAAAGTAAATATTCCGCTGCGTCTGTTCAACAAGCTGGTGTTGACACCAATAGAAAGAACTTCATCTGATGAGCTAGCGACAGTTCTTCGAGCCATATCAATTCAACAACAGCAAACCTATAAACCCGCAAAACCTATAACTCCCGTACAGAAACCAACAGAGTTAAACAATGAAGAGCAAGAAGAAGCCGAGGGGAATTCTAAAGATGTCTCTACAGCAAATGAGACAGCTCAACTTGTGTCATCAAGTTAATTGCATATACAACTCGAAGTGGACGGTGAGACAATGCGAGCTCTTGTAGACAGTGGAGCTTCGGTTTCAATTATAAAAAGAAGCAGAGCTAAAACAGAGAAGATATTCACAGGAAAAAGCAGTGGTTGTACGAGGCTACGACGGGCGTGAGAAGGAACACTGCGAATGGATGCAACTAAAGCTTAAGTACCAATCACAAACTGCAGAAATACTGGCACTGGTTATAGAAGGCATTGAGTATGACTTTCTACTCTCCCGTCCGGACATGAAGGTGCTCAAGCTGAACATACACTGGGATGACACTGTGTCTGTGAGCCAAGATGGGCAGGAGCCCCCACCAGTTAGAAAAGAAAATGAAATTGGCGTTGTGAAGAAAGAAGATGACATCCCTCTAATCTATCCTGAATTATACTGCTGTGGAGGCTATCCTCCAGGTGCTACGAAGTGTGAAGTCCCGTTTAAATTACATGACGAAACTGTAGTACGGAGGAAACCTTATAACCTCACCAGAGAAAAGAAGGCATGGCTGAAAGAAGAGCTTGCGAAGATGTTGGACGCAGGTATTATCTGTCCGTCCGTATCACCATATGCATCGCCGATAACGATAGCACCCAAGGAAGATGGAAGCCTCCGACTCTGCACTGACTACAGAGCAATTAACAAACAGACACATCTCATTCCATTCCCTATGCCAAGAATAGATGAAATTATTGATGACACAGGTGGATGTACTTGGTTTTCTAGGATAGACCTTTGTAAAGGTTTTTGGCAAGTACCACTTCAAGAGGATACAAAGCAGTATACGGCGTTCATAACTCCGTTTGACATCTACGAATACAACCGCTCCCCTTCGGATGGAAGAACTCACCCAGCTGGTTTCAGAAAATGATGAATATGGTTCTGGATCCGTTCATTGGCCGCTTCTGCAATGTCTACGTATACGATATTATTGTGTATTCTAAAAGCGAGCGTCTCCATGAACAACACCTGGCACGTGTCCTCGCCGCTTTGTCAGAAGCCAACCTAAAGGTCAATTTTAAGAAGAGCGAATTTGTCAAGTACAAGGTGACTTTTTTGGTCAGAGTTCTGGATGGCACTACAAAAAACACAAAAGAAGAATCGGTGGCACGCATTGCAAAACTCGTGAAACCTTTTGACGTTCACTCATTACGCGTGTTTTTGGGGATGGCAGGACATTTTAGAGCATATATCAAAGACTATGCTCTCAAAACTAGGTGTCTGACTAGACTAACACAAAAAGACGTACCATTCTGTTGGACGGGTGACTGTGAGGTAGCCTACCAGGAGCTAGTACGAGTTATCTCGTCTGATCCAGTCCTCAGACTGCCGGACTTTGCTCTACCATTTGAGCTCAATACAGATGCCTCGCACTACGAAACGCGTGCGATACTATACCAGCAAGACACAAGTCAGCCGAACAATCGCCAATTAAGCCTAATTGGCTACCATAGCTACACATTTAACAAAGCGGAGAAGGAAGCTCTAGCCGTTTCAAAGGCAATTCGGTACTTTAGTTCCTACCTGGAAGGTACCAGATTCAAGTTGTACACAGATCATGAGGCGCTTACCCACCTCTTGAAAATGGCGGAGCCGAATAGAAAAGTCGCACGGTGGGTCAGCGAGCTTCCACAGTTCGACTTTGAAGTGAATAACCGTCCCGGAGCTTCTATGAAAGATGCGGACGCAATGTCTAGATTGGGGGTAACAGTTCTTGATGTGCAACCCGAAGTAATAGGTGCCGCCAAAATTTGGGAAGGAACTGAACTTTTGCAACAGACCCAGACAGGCAAAATAGCAGTGCCTCCTACACTGGTTCCGAAAATTCTGGACCTTTACCACATAGTCCCCTCCCCATTCAGGTGGTCATGATGGCTTTTGGCGGACCTACATGAAACTGACGAAAAGGTTCACATGGCCCCGCATGAAAGAAGACACAAAAAGATACGTGCAATCATGCCACAAATGCCAGGTGAATAAAGTAAAGTTCAAGCAACCAACCCAACAGATGACATTACTGCCGCACTCGAGCGTACCATTTCAAGTTATTCACATGGACTTCGCTGAACTCGGAAAAAAATCTGAGGGCGTGAAGAAAACGCAAGCATTCCTGTTGTCTGTGGACGAGTGCACCAGGATGGTGGCAGCAAAACCGGGAAAGGAGGACGCCAACAGTGTGATTTCCTTTCTAAGCCGAAAGATGTTTGACAACGTTAAAGTTGTAGTGTCAGACAACGGTACCTGCCTTTCGGAGCCATCACCTTAAGCAATGGGCCGAGCGACGTGGAGTTACGCTCAGGTTCACAGCACCGTATCACCCAGCAGCTAATAGACTAGCTGAGCGAGCTATTCGGGACATTAAACAGTACATAAATATGTATCCAGACTTCCCAGGTGGATGGAAGTGCTGCCTTGAAGCGGCGGTAGCTCATCATAACCGATCCTATACAACAGCTCTGGGATGCACACCGCTCTTTGCTGCTACTGGGAACCCAACCTATCTACCAGCCGACACGTCTCTAGGAATTCAAGCAGCGCTGCAACTGACAGAAGAGAGAAGAAATGAAGAGAGCGAAGTTGAGTACCGTGAAAGAATGAAAAGGAACTTTGACAAAAGACAAAACAGAACCATACCAAGAATAGAGGTTGGAGATTTGGTGCTAGTAAGAAAAGGGCTGTCGAACTCAAGCTCAAATCACAGAGTACCATTCTATGTTGTCAAAACAGCAAGCCAACACACATATCAAATACTTTCTGGTATGTAGGCCCCAATGGCACCGTTGAATCAGCCCGTATAGCAAACGTTTTTAAATACCATCCCAGGAGGGATGAAAACAATGACGAGGAGAGTGAAGCGTGCTCAAGCAGTGGAAGAAGAAGAAAGACAGAATTTGTAGTAAAGGGGCCGGGGGTCAGGGGAGTTAGTAATGGCGACGTGAAGAGTACTTTGTCTGTTTATTATGTGCGGGCTTGTCACACACACACACACACACACACACATATATATATATATATATATATATATATATATACTCCAATAGTGACAATTGTTCGCCAAGAAATGCTTCTCATTTAAAAAAATTATTCAATACCATGTGCATGGATATCAATGACTACGTGCACGATTGATGGCTATCGCTGCCGTACAAAACAAAGTGATTCGTGATCACTCGTGACAAATTCCTCGCATCTCCTGGTTATTAAACTTGAATTGCCATATGACTTCTTTTTTATTGGATACCCATGACTGTATGCCGTATGAAGTTACAAAAACATCGATGTGAAATTCCCTTCCTATGATTCACCAAACACGAGTCTTAACTCAGATCTTTATTTTGCTGAGTCACTCTCACTTGGACAATCCAATCTCACATAATTTTGCAAGTCATTCCTCCACTCCATACTGCCATAATTCCCTCTTGCTTCGCCCTATCACTGCTTGGTTCACCTTCATTCACTCTATCATCTTGGTTTTACTTTCATCACACTTGGTTTGCTCTAATACTCCAAATTTCCAACTTTCATCACTCTTCATTCACCCTATCACTACTTAATTGACTCTTAATTCACTCATTTACTTTTCATTATCTTAGCTCAGTCTGTCTCATCATTACCTTTCATTTGACTCCAATCACCGAACTGAACCCCTTTTGTGGACCATCAATTCACCCTTAATTCACCTTAATCCACCCCTAATTCACTCTCATTTACTTTTCATTATCTTAGCTTTCTCTATCTCATCATTTCCTTTCGTTTGACTCCAATCACCCAACTGAACCCCTTTTGTCAACCATCCATTCACTCTTAATTCACCTTCATTCACTCTTAATTCACTCTCATTTACTTTTCATTATCTTAGCTCTCTCTCTCATCACTACCTTTCATTTGACTCCAATCCCCAAACTGAACCCCTTAAATTGACCATCAATTCACTACTTGATTCACCTTCATTCACTCTGGATTCACTCTCGTTTACTTTTCAATATCTTATTTCATTCTGTTTCATCATTACCTTTCGTTTGACTCCAATAACCCAACTGAACCTCTATAAATGACCATCGATTCACTCTAAATTCACCTTCATTCACTCTTAATTCACTCTAATTTACTTTTCATTATCTTAGCTCACTTTGTCTCACCCATCCCTTTCATTTGACTCCAGTCACCCAATTGAACCCCATTTGTCGACCATCAATTCACTCTTAATTCACCTTCATTCACTCTTAATTCACTCTCATTTACTTTTAATTATCTTAGCTCTCTCTGTCTCATCATTACATTTCGTTTGACTCCAATCACCCAACTGAACCCCTTTTGTCGACCATCAATTCACTCTTAATTCACCTTTATTCATCTCTTCATTCACTCTCATTTACTTTTCATTATATTAGCTCTCTCTGTCTCATCATTACCTTTCGTTCGACTCCATGCACCCAACGGCACCCCCCTTAATTGGCCATCAAGTCAATCTTAGTTCACCATCAATTCACTCTTCTTTCACCTTATTCACCTCTCTGAATACCATTTTTATCGTTATCATTGCCATCATTACCCATTAGCATAATAATTTTCGGTTAGTTGCCCCTTTTCGGTTTTTTCGGCCCATTTTACGTCTTGGCAAGCTGATTATTAGAAGCCATCACCGAGACAGGCTGTGTGTCCACACCGCAAACCACGACAGCACCTTAGGGAAGCGAAATCAGCTTATTTGTGACGTTGAATACTGCGAGAAGGCCGTGCCGTTGATGAATCGAACGAGACTCGACGTGCAAGTCCTTTGGATGGGCAGCGGGCCATTGAGGAAGGAAACCCCAGGAGAGGCCCTGGCCAGCACGAACGTATTGGAGAAGGTGTGATGGAAGTCACGTGTTGTTTTTAGCAAAGGAGCACTGGGACGGGTACCCCAAATGTCAACGTTGCCATGGCAACCGCGCTGCCGAAGCTTTCGGCTGCTGCTCTCGGTCTCTGAAAAGTGAGATAATATTTTGCGCCGGTGTCTTTCCTGCAGCACCTTTTGTTCGGGAGAAAAGCTGACTTTGGAGTGTGGTGTGTAAGCTTGAAAGTTGTGTTTTGGGTCTGTGAGTGTGAGTGTCGGCCAGCAACAGATACACAAGCAATCACGGCGCGGGTCTTCGTTGCCACGGAAGAACACGGGAGCGCGTCTGCTTCACTAAAACTGCTACAGAATATTTGTAGGCTTTGTTTTGACGCGCGTCAGGAGCACACACTTCCGGCGGATCGCAAAAATGCAAATTCAAAGTCGGCGCCCATCTGCTCCGTCGAGCTGCAGAACTCCCGATTGGAGGCACAAGGAGATGCGGCACACCAACATGGCTGCACTTGCGGCTTCAAAAAAGTGACGTCAGGGCCTCTCCTGTTTTGTTGCCTTCCTCCATGGCAGCGGGCTGATGGGGCAACTAGAACATCGCCATTGTCAATTACGTCGGCAGCAATCCCAAGAAGTTGCTCGTGGCCAGGTGGCACCACACAATCGGCTACGGTTCGCAGACGGTGGCGGGACTGAGGCCCCTCGTCGGTGTCATCGGTCTCGCGCATATGGACAAGGCATTGTCGGCAAGAGATGAAAGCGGCAGCGGCAGAAAGTCCCAACCAAGAATGAGCATTTAAGCGCACGAAGTCAGCACTGCGAACGGAATATGGTGGCGGATACCATCAATAAAAACTCGAACGGAACACTGTACTGATGGCCGTATCGTAAGGTTATTGGCGCTACGTATAGGAGTACCATGGTAAGGTGTAGTGACCTTGCGTAGACGAGAGCACAAATAAGCATGAATAATAGAAATAGCGGCCTCCGTATCAACTAATGCTCGAACAGGCACACCTTCAGCATACACCAATAACAAATTGGGCGGGCTCTCAGGTGGTGTTGTTTGTCCGAGCGATGTAGCTTTCCCTACAAAAACTGTACCATCTAGTTTTCCGAGTGCTAGTCGTTCTGGGTGACTGGCTGGAGTGGCAATGTTGAGCGTCGGAGAGGGGAAAGAGAGCGTCGGTGTCCAGGACGGTAGTTTCGAGGAGCGTCGAGTGGAGCGGGTGGGGAGAAGGAACGTGTCGCTGGTATGGGTTCGGAAAGCCCAACAGATCACTCTCGTAAGCATCGTAACCGCCGCGTTCGTCCTGCTGGCGCTTTCGACAAAACCGCGAGATGTGGCCTCGAATGCCACAGTAGAGATGGGTCGCCCAGGAGCGAGCCGGATCTTGTGAGCGGCTCTTTTTAAAGAGCGAGTGAGCCGTGGTTCAGTAAAAATTAGCAACGGTTCTTTGGGAGAAAGGGATCAGCCGTGCCGATGCGTTCCGTCAGAGCCGTGTCTTCTGCTGGGTGCGACTACCGCGCCATCTATTAGCAGCACGAGAAAGCAACTGCCCTCCCGCCCTTCCTCGCAAGAGTCGCCTTCACCCCCTCGCCTTCGGCTGAAGAACGAAAGAACCGCCGCTCACTTACGGAACCACGGCTCCCTCGCTCTTCATAAGAGCGGCTCAAAAGATCTGGCTTGTTCCTGAGCGCTCAGGACCGAGCCGCTCTTTTCGCCACGGCTCCATCGCTCTTCAAAAGATCCGGCTAGCTCTTGAGCGCTCAGGAACGAGCCGTTCTTTTGAAGAGCCAGGGAGCCGTGGTTCAGTAATTGAGCGGCGGTTCTTTCGGAGTGAGGAAGCCGGTTCTCTCTCCTTGAATGCGCCGTGCCGAACCGTACCATCAGAGCTTGGTCTTCTGCTGGGTTTTGAGGTTTCGATTTCTGACCGACAAATGGTGGCCGGTGTGGGCAGACTCGCGCTACTGGTACTCGCTCGCAGTGTGTGGTGTGCGCAGCAGTTCCTTTGGTTTTTTTGTGCGTCCTATAGTGTGGCACCCGATGCCACCGAGGGGAAAAGCAAAAAAGTCTTAATTAGCAAAGGATAGTACCGTTCGTTGCCTGCTGCTGTTCGAATGTTGTCTGACGACTCTCACCGATCGCACATCGTGTGCTGGCCCAATAACACTTCGAAGATGGTCTTCCGTGTCTTTAAATACAACAGGTGAACGTATAGTTTACGTCCTGGTCTTCATTTGAGCTAATTAGTGTAGTCATGAAAATGTCGCCCATGACATTCACTTCAGTGCATTTTCTGAGCGTGTATCATTAGCACGTCATTAAAACGAGGCTAATGATCTGTTGTGTTGTAATAGAACTTTATTTCTTTTTTTTTCTTTTTTTTGTGCTGGCGTATTTATTTATTTATTTATTTATTTATTTATTCAAAATACCTTACAGGCCCATTGAAGGGCATTGAATAAGGGAGGCAACATTAATTACAAGTTTAAAAAAGATACAAACAAATAAATATAAAACAAAGATACAGACAAAAAAAGGCAACAATACGAATATTACAAAAAGCAAAGTACAACATCTTTATACAATAATAATACGCCAGGAATTCAAGTTATCCCGGAATGTTTCGCGATTAGAGATGGATGCAATGTGATCCGGAAGACTATTCCAATGTGCAATAGCTCGAGGTAATGGTGATGAGTTAAATGCCTTCGTTAGACCATGAATGCGTGCAAAACTAAGTGCATTGTGAATGCGTCGAGATGTGCGCATTGGTGCATGAAGCGGCAAACAGTGAAATGTATTACTATAAATGTACCTGTGAAAAAGACATAAAAGAGCGATGACACGGCGATCTTCCAATTACTGAAATGTAAGGTCTTGCTTTATTCGGGTAACGCTTGAATGATAGTCGTAGTAGCCAGATATGAATCTGGCTGCCCTATTTTGAACACCTTCCAACATACGAATTAGATAATCTTGATATGGTGACCATGTGGATGAAGCGTATTCTTATTGTGGGCGAACATAAGTAAGGTATGCTACTTTACGCACATCATAAGGTGCGTTGCGCAAGTTTCTGCGCAGATAGCCGAGAGATTGAGAAGCTTTCGATGAGACAGCTGCTATATGCGTTGTCCACGATAAATCCGATGAAAGGTGAACACCGAGATATTTGTACGATGTGGTAGCCGAAATTATGGTATCATCAATGGAATAGTGAAATACCGAGTTAGTGCGCTTTCTACTAAACGAAATTAACTTACATTTTGAGGCGTTAAGGGACATCTGCCAAGTTACGCACCATCTGTTGGTTAGGTCAAGGTCATTTTGCAGTTTAGAATGATCGTCGAAACATTTAATATTTCGGTACATGACGCAGTCGCCAACGAACAACCTAACGGAGGATGAAAGGTTAGCGGGCAGGTCGTTGATGTATATTAAAAAAAAAGTAATGGACCTAGCACACTGCCTTGGGGGACACCGGACGTGACGTCGCAAAGGTTAGACGAAATGTTATTGACCACTGTAAATTGCTGACGTGAAGACAAGAAGTTTACAAGCCAAGACAGTGTTAAAGAATCTATACAAAGGGCAGACAACTTGGAGATTAAACGGCAATGAGGTACAGTATCGAACGCCTTGGCGAAATCGAGGAAGAGGCAATCGGTTGGATCGTTAGTGTTCATGTTGAAGTGAAGGTCAGTTGTGAATTCGAATGACTGAGTGTCACATGAATAGCCATGATCATGCCACATGAATGGCATGATCGCCAGTATCGCGCGTGCACTCAAGAGGAAAAAAACGAAAGGTACAGTCAACCACAAAAGTTTGCGCACCACGCGAGCGCGTGCCAGACTGCCTATCCGCGCCACCTAGCGGTACGCCACCTAGCGGCGACAGGGGCGCTCTCCCGGATATGAGCCCTCTTGGTACTCGCCTGCCTGTTAATTTTTTATTCCCGTGTATGACATTGTTAGTTCGTTGTGTTGACGCAGAGCGCTGTCTGCGATAAGACCGCCACATATCTGGCTTGATAGCAGTATCGGAGCAATCACTGCAACCTTTGTCGACTGGTGTGCCAGTGGGTAGATAAGTTTCACGAAGCGCTGCGACGATTTTTTTACGCGACGTTTACTGGCGCACTTTGGTTGGCAGCATCTTGGTCCAATGAGTGTTGCTGCTTCTGCGTCTTGAGAGAAAGGGTAGGGAGGTGTTTCACTGTCATCAAAAATAAAGAAAAAGCGGATGCATAGAAAATTTTCTTTCACACATAGGCGCATCTTCGCATCAGTCGCTGAAAACGTAGTAGACTTGCTTCAGGCCACGTGGTGATTGCCTATTTGGAAAGATGCCGCGGCGTGTTCCACTTGACGAAAGAAGGCACATTGTGCGTTTATTTATAGAGGGAATTCCTCAGCGCGAAATCTGCCGCCGAACCAACAGGAGCCGGACTGCCGTGAATAGGATTATTCAAGCTTTCCGCGACGATGACAGATTCACAGATATGGAGCGCAGTGGGCGTCCAAGGGCCACGACTGAGGAAGAGCACCACCTGATTACGGCCGCCATCGTGGCTGATCCTTTTCAAAGTGAAGAGCATATCCGAGAAGCGCTCTCGCTCACGGTATCGTCTGAGACTGTAAGAAGAAGGCTGAGTGAGCTTGGCCTGCAGTCTTTCGTAGCAGCACAGAAGCCCTGCCTCTCAGACAGCCAGCTACAAGAACGACTCATGTTCGCTACAGCAATGAAAGATTGGACAACAGAGAAATGGGGCGATGTCATCTTTAGCGACGAGTCAACTTTTTCCACGCGCTGGGACCAACGGAAGCGGGTTTGGCGTCCACTAAACTGCAGGTGTGTTTACAGTGTATTGGCAGTTAATTCACGAAGCTAATTTTGCATCACAACATGTTTCACGTAAAATGAGCTTTTGGACATTACGAGATTTTTCTGTAGTGGTATTATGTTGAAAACATTAACGATTGTTTCATAGTACTACTTACTCTGAAGCTAATTAAAAGCTGCCAGTGGGTCTTTCAGTACAATCTAATGATGTTTGCACGTTTTCTATTGCAACTCTATAACAGCATTATAAAGTTCATACGCAAGAGGAATCACAACATTTTTAGACGCGCCGCTGGAACCCAATTGTATGCTATTTTTTGCAGATATCTGCCTAATTACACACAGAGTGTTCTATCCAGTGGACGGTGTTCCGTGAGCGTGTGGGGAGCAATCAGCAAAGATGGCCTTGGTCCCCTTGTGCGTCTGGAAGGGCCCTTCACTGCGTCACGGTACTGCGACGTCATCACTAGACACCTCGTTCCGTATGCGCTGGACGGTCCCTTCAGCGACGGCTGCTATTTTTTTCAACACGACCGCAGCCCGATCCATAAAGCACGTATCGTCCAGTCATTGCTAGAAGAACATGCTGTTTGCCAGCTTGAGTGGCCTCCATTTGGCGCCGACTTGAATCCCATAGAAAATGTCTGGGGCATGTTGAAGAAACGGCTGTCCACACGAGCCAACCGCGGCCGCACGGCCGATACGCTGTGGCAAGCGATCGCACAAGAATGGGAAAGCCTGCGCGGTCGACCGGAGATTACTGAATCTTTGTACGAGTCGATGCCCACACGCATCAATAAGGTGCTAGAAAACGGCGGAGATTTCACTTCCTACTAGATCATTGAGAGACCTATGTTTCATGACACTTCTGTAAATGTCTTGTGAATAAATTCATCCCCTTCAGACACGAATTATGATGCACTGTCTGCAAATGCGTCAAATGCGCATGGCATCATTTCAAGACGCTCACTATTACATTCCAAGAAAGAAGACGAAGCAATGTGCTGTTTTGTGCGAGTTTCAGTAAAAAAATTAATTAGCGTATAACTCATTATCTAATTATTCTGAAATCCGTCAGCTTCAATGCTTGCATAAAAAGAATGAACTATTAGGCCCGAAACGCATGCACACTTGCTTTTTCGGTTGTATTCGTGTCGACCGGAGAAAAAAATACTCTTGACGTTGGTCTTGGAACGCGGCACGTCGAACGATTGTCTAACATGGTAGTGTCTCCAGCAAAGTGATCATCTGCAGCAATACGCAGGACAATGAAGTTAACTGACCGCTAGTTGTCCCATCAGGAAGCGGACACGAATGTGCACACTGAGTTTTAGGTCATTTGAAAAAACACGTGGCGTGGGACGCGCCTCCGAAGTTCGAGTCCCCAAACGAGGACGCCGTGTCGCAAAGGGTTATAAAAAGAGTCATCGCACCCGATTATTTCTTATTTTTGTAAATGTAACCACTATAGCAGCGCGGTGGTTCGGGCTTTGCGCTGCAAAACCTGGGCGCAGGCGATCAAATCCCGGCCGCTACTGTCACTTAGCGATGGGGGAGGAACGGAAAAATTCTGCCTACTGACTAAGCATCTGTGTCCCATGGCTGCCTCACCGCTCACTCACGCACTCACGAAAAAAAAAACAGCGTGGCTACGCGAAAATAGAACTGATAACAGCCGAAGAATACGCTGTCTGATTACTTGTAGGCCGGGGGATGTGGCGTGCCCCTGTAATCCAGCTTCTCGGCGGCCGGGTCTCGAGGACGGGCTGAAGCCGGGAGTCCTGCACCGCGGCCGAGCATGTCGACGGGACGTCCGCGCTAAGCGGGGCGTCGATATGGTGACCCCGGGTGAACCCGGTGGTGCACCAGGTCGCCTAAGGAGGAGCGAACCGGCCCTGATTACTTGTACTGATATTCTGCTCTCAAAATATAAGCAAGTAGCCCTGGCTAACAAAGAGCGCGTCACGTTGAAAGAGATAGGTAGAAAATATTTGCGCACAGTGCGAAAATAGACAGGCCATAGATTTAAGGAGGGATGCGTCTTCAACGTAGCGCTGCTGTCGATCGCTGGTGACGTAGCGGAAGTGTCGCGAAGAGGCTCTTGGCCACGCGCTCGCGTGGTCCGCAAACTTTTGTGGTTGACTGTACGTGCGGCAGTTTCGTGGATCTCTCGTATGATTTTGGTATTGTACTTCAAGAATTGATTTCTACATTCATTTTGCATGGCGTTAGAACTTACTCATATTACAGTGAACGTACGTAGGTGAATAAATGAATGAAGTTGCAACATAATGTACAATCATTTTGTGTTCTTATTTTGACAAAAGTTGATTTTAAAGTACCACAATAACAGACAAGCTTCTGTAATGACGATGAAGTTACATATGTTTTTTTTCTGAAAAAAGTACGTCGCATTCTGCCTGTCACAGTATCATAAGCATTTTATCGCCAATGTCAGAAAGGAAAGTCTCTTTACAACTGAAAATTCACCCTTTTAGTATATTAAAGGTATTCTCTAAACATAGCGAAAACACCAATAACACGGTTATTAAATTATGCATATATCGTTTTTTTAAAGCCAGATAACTGTAGAATATGCATAATACACGTTACACGTTTAAGTGAACCGGTGAGCCGTTCAAATGAACCGGTTCATTTCAGTGAGCTGAGCCGTTCCGAGCTGCTCACTGAAGTGAGCCGTTTTGCCCGTCTCTTTGCCACAGTAATAACAGATTGGGCGGGAGGAGCGCCACGGGGCGTAAAATGTAGGTACAGGTGCACGGGGTGTAAAGGCTGCTACGTCGTTCTGAGGAACCGGAAGGGCACGCTGAGCGACGGAAGGTTGCATGGCAGCAACTTGGGCGTACGTGGCTGGCGGATTTGGCGGTGTCAGAGGGTCAGGGCGCATAGCGTAAACCAAGGAAGACAGCTCGTCTTTGATGATGCCTCGTAGCCCAGTGGACGTAGAGTGAGCTTGAGGAATAGCAGAGCACGACAGGCGTTGTGCTTGAAGCTCTTCGCGGATCCGAGCCCGAATCAATGTGCGCAAATCAGCATCCGAAGAAGGTCGCGTGTCACAGACGTCTGGCTGTAACCGGATGGCTTGTAGTGTATCCAGATGCTGGCAGGTCGCGATGACATCGTCCAAGGTGGTGGGGTTTTTAACTGTCAGTGCGTTAAACGCAACGTGCCCAATGCCTTTTAAAATGTGTCGAACGTGATCGGGCTCGCTCATTGCCGCGTCGACGCAGTGGCAAATGGAAAGGACGTCTTCAATGTACGAAGTGTACGTCTGCCCTGGTTGTTGCATGCGCGCATCGAGCAGCCGCTTTGAAACTTCAGAACGGATGGATGGTGTTCCGAAAACCTTCCGAACTTGGTGCTGGAAGGTGGTCCAATCGGGCAAGGCGCTCTCGTGGTTAAAGAACCACGTCTTCGCGACATGGGACAGGTAGAAGGCGACGTGGCGAAGTTTTTTAGTGTCGTCTCAGTAGTTGTACCCACTCACTCAGTCATAGTTCTCCAGCCAGTCCTCGACGTCGTCGCGCGGGATACCAGAGGGGTCACGCTGCGGGGCGGTAACCGTCCATGCCGAGGCGGCTGGTTGGGGGGCAGAGGGGGTGATGCCGGAGACTCCGGGTTGCGGTACTTGGGTCATGGCAGTGGACAGGCGGAGCAAACGGCGACCCGAACGAAGCTCCAGTCGAACTCGACGACGTAGAGGTCTCGGGGATCGAAAGGAGCCTCCACCACTTTGTAAGGCAGCAGCACAGCTGTTGTCTCGACACCTTTATTCGACTGAGCCACACGCTGAACGAAGACGACGCACACAGTGATGATGAGTATGTACAGGTGAAGAAGATGAAGGATCAATATTGTGCTCACACCCTTCACGGTTTTTTCGGTTCACAATGCTGAACGCAAACAGTTTTTCCTTGTTTAAGGATTCTCTGTACATACCACAAACTCTTAATTCACCAAGTTCATCTACACTAGTAGCGTAATGTTCATTCAACACTTCCAAGGCATTGTATCGCTGTTCGTCATAGCCAGGCGCGTAGCCAGGGGGGGGGGGGGGGGGGGGCTAATGGGGCTTCAGCCGCCCCCGAAATTTTTTCGTGCTGGCATGCACCGCCGACCAAAACTGCCACCGACGCCAGCAATCATTGTGGATTTTGTCTACAACGTCCTTTTCACGCTCGAAAAGACATTTCGGCACGAAAATTGCGAACTCGGGCTGGATTTCGTGACAACACCCTTGCACCTGGAGTCACGTAACGCAAGGAGCCCCATCCGAGCACAAACTTTCAACGGCTTTTCGATAGCGAGCGGGCGCGTTGCGGCATCTCGCAGCGTCCGCGGAATATACGGAGCGCATAGATTTCAATTACGAAACTTTATGGGTATAAAGTTCTCATAAACTTTTGACGCGAAAGGTGCGCTGAAATTTCCGAAGGCATGATTTAAAAGATTTTCAATTCTAGAACTGTAGCATAGCCATGGCGTGCTCGTAGTAACGCCAGGCCAGTGAAGCATCAGCGTAGTCAGTAGAACAAAATGAGCCTTTATTCAAAGGTGTATAGCGTATTTAAAAGTAGCCGAGTGGCAAGCAGATAAGAAGGAGCACGTGTTAGTAGTGATAGTCTGAACTCTGAAAGATCGCCAGATGGGGCGATAAAAGGCGCGCGCACTTCGAAGATACACATGCAGTTGCAACATTCCTTCCTCTTCAGAAATGGAAGCGTTGCACTGGCTTGCGTTCTCTCGTTGAGCGTCTTAGAGTTTGTTGGGCGACACCGGTAGTCAGCGGGGCCACCGGAATATCTGGTGGCAGTTATGCAGTTATGCCTTCATCCGGTCTCACCGTTTCTGGATGCTGTAGTTGTGTTGCTTGGTCTGGCTCACTACGATGTGTGGTGGTTGTAGTTACAGTCATTTTATCCCCTGGTGCTTCTTGTCGTGGGCGGACCTGGTCTACGTGCCGCTGAACGACTCCGTCCGACGTTTCCATGGCCACCATTCTCGCTCCAGATGTCGCCTTCACACGGCCGGGCGTCCACTTGCTCCCCACACCGTAATTGCGGGCACACATCACTTCCAGGCAGCGGCAGCCAGTCATATTGGTTCTCTTTTCGTCCTGGAAGTGCTGGAGGAAAGCATGTGTCTAAGCGTGAGCGTATTTGATAACCCAAAAGCAGCTCTGCTGGGGTTTTACCCGATTTTCGCGGAGTCCTCCGGCAGTTAAAAAGCAACCGTACTAGGTTCTCTTCCAGATTTCCTTTACTCATTTTTTCGAACGCCATCTTTAATAGTTCGCACTGCCCTTTCCGCCGCACCATTAGATTGAGGATGGTATGGAGCACATCGAAGGTGGACAATGTTGTTGTTCTCCAAGAACAACGCGAAGTCTTGACTGGCAAACTGGGTCCCATTGTCGGAAACGATCGTGCGTGGTATTCCAAACCTGCTGAAAATGCCACGTAGACAGTTAATGGTAGCCTGCGTTGAAGCATGCTACAAAGGTATTGTTTCGAGCCATTTGGTGTGTGCGTCGACTACTACGAGTATCATTTTCCCGCATATCGGACCCGCGTAGTCAATGTGAATACGGGACCACCTTTCGCCTGATTCAGGCAAGTTAATGACGGGCGCCGCGGTTGGCATTGGCAGATTTTGCACACAGTTCTGGCACTGAGCAGACACCTCTTCGATATTTCTGGCGAGGCCTGGCCACCAGAACAAAGAACCTGCGACAGATTTCATTGCCGGTGAACCCTGGTGCGTCTCATGTAGAAGATGCAGCACTCGCTCTCTAGCTTCGGTGTGTATTATGACCCTATTACCCCAGTACACCAGTTCATGTGTTACGGATAGTTCGAGCTTACGGTCAAAAAACGGCAATACCGCCCGGGCCATTCCGTTTGCTTTTCTGGGCCACCCATGTAGTATGTACCGTTTGACCTCGACTAGGACAGGGTCAGAAGACGTTAATGCCTTCAGCTCATGCGTTGTTATGGCGCCATTGTTCAGCTGGTTTAGCGACAGCACTTATTCGGGCGGCTCACCGTCGTCGTCAGATTCCGGAGATCGCTGCGGAAGTCGGCTCAGGGCGTCAGCGTTCAGCATCTTTCGTCCTGGTGCGTACTGTAGCCGGTATCGGTAGGCCCCCAGGTGGAGCGCCCAACGTTGTATCCGTGCGGCGGCCATTGTAGGCGTCTGTTTGTCTGATCTCAGCAGACCCAGCAACAGCTGGTGGTCAGTCACCAAGGTAAATTCCCGACATAGAAGGTAGTCGTGGAATTTCGTGACGCCAAATACCTAGTGCCAGTGCCTCTCGCTCAAGCTGTGAATAGTTGCGCTCCGCCTTCGTTAATGTTCGCGAGCGGAAACCGATGGGCCTGTGGACTTTACCGATCGTGTGAAACAAGACAGCTCCCACACCGTAAGGAGACGCGTCACATTCAAGTTTAAGTTCCTTCGAGGGGTCGAAATGAACGAGAACCTTGGCTGTTTTAAGGATGTGCTTGGCAAGATCAAACGCGAGCTCTTGAGGCTGTTTCCATTGCCAACGGGAATTCTTTTCAAGCAGTTGATACAATGGACTAAGTGTGGTTGACATGTTCGGCAGGAACCTTGCGTAAAAAGTAATCATACCCAAAAACGAGCGTAGCTCGCTGACATTACAGGGACTCGGTGCCTGCATGATAGCGTCAAGGTTTTTCTCTGTACGGATGAAGCCCATCACGATCGATGCGATGCCCTAGATAGGTTACTGCTGGGCTGCGGAAGTTGCACTTATCGAACCTCAGTTTTACAGCACGCTCTCGGAAGCGCTCTAAGACGTTTCTCAGCCTTTCGCCGTTGTCACTCGCTCTTTCGGAAATGAGCACATAGTCAAGATAAGCCTGTGCTCCTGGAAGGCCAGCCCAATACCTCATCCATTTTTCTTTGAAATATCGCGGGCGCAGAAGCTATTCCGAAAGGAAGTCTGTTGTAGCAAAATAGCCCTTTTGGCGTATTAATGACGCAAACTTTCTTCGCGTTATCGTCTAGCGCCACTTGATTGTATGCATCCCGTAAATCTAAAGTGCTGAAATAGTCCCCATTGTGCAGTTCCACAAACATATCCTCAATAATTGGCAATGGGTATTGCTCAGTTGCACACGCTGGATTTACTGCGGCCTTGAAATCACCGCATATTCTTACTGCGCCGTCTTTCTTAAGCACTACAACTATGGGCGTTGCCCATTCAGAGTGTGCCACCGGCGACAGCACGCCCAGAGAAACTAAACGGTCTAGTTCAAGTGACACTCGCTCACGTAGCGCGTATGGAATGGGTCTGGCCTTACAGAACTTGGGTACGGCGCCTTCCTTCATGTGCAGGCTGGCTGGAGGACCCTTGATTAGCCCCAGTTCCTCGGAGAACACGTCGTGGTAGTCGTTGAATATGCTGTTCACGCTGGATTCGCTTGGTCCTTTTGTTGACCCCGAGTATTCTACAAAACTAACCACCGGAGCACCTGCGCTGTTCAGCTGCTGGATTAAATCGCGACCGCAGAGGCTTGGTCCCGCACAGTCGAACACGGTCAGCGAACACTCTACTGTCACTCCTTTATGACAAACCTCGAGCGCAAGCTCCCCAAGTACTGGAAGGCGTCCTGCGTAGCAGGATAAATTCAGACTGGACGATTTCCGTTTCGGCCATTGATCGCGGTGCGTATCGTACAGTTGACGCGGAATGACACAAACGGGCGACCCGGTATCGACTTCCATGCTCAGTTGCACACCGCACCAAGCGAATGTTCGGCGAATCGGCGGTTCTAGACAACTTTTTCGTTGTGATACCAAAGTCCAAATGTGGGCTGCTTCGTGTTCCTCGTCTGCTGAGGCTTCCGTCCCCAACAGGGTGTTAGTTTGTGCCGTCCGCGCCGCGCCTTCTTCTCGAGCCCCGCGGCTTCGTCAGTTCCTTGCAAGGTGACCACGTCGTCCACAGTGGTAACAGCGCGCGTTAGACTAGGGGCAACATGCGTCATTATGATTTGTACTGCCGCACCTTGTGCATTCTTGACGTGCGGCAGCCCTCCTCTCATCCAGCTGAGTTTCTTTCTGATACGCCTGTACTTTTAACACGGGTGTCGTTGCCGGTCCGATCATGTACTTTACATCACTATCCGCAGCCTCAGCTACAAGGGCCATCGCTTCAGCGTCTTGTAGCGTTGATTCCCGCTTTGCCAATAGCTACTTCTGCAGGGAACCTGACCGTATACCACACACAATGCGATCTCGTAGCATGCGATCCAAAGAACTGCTAAAATTGCAATTGTCAGCCATGCGGCGAATGTCTACCAGGAATTCATTAATCGGCTCGCCCTCCGCTTGACAACGACTGAAGAACTTGTAGCTTTCGGTGATTTCGTGTCTCTTGGGACTGTAGTGCTCGCTCAAAAGTTCTACGACTTCTTCATACGTCAACGCATTTGGCTTGCGCGGAGCCACCTTCCCTGCCAGCACTTGGATCGTATGCGTGTTCAACGCGGCAACCAGCAATGCTCTTTTCTCAGTCGAGTCTTCAATCGCATTCGCTTCGAAGTATGCTTCTACTTTAATAAGGTATGGCTTCCACTTATCTTTGCCTTCTTCGAAGTCCGGAAGGTGGTAAGCCATGATGGCCTTGGCTTCTCGGTTCGGCGTGGGTTCCGGATCAGTGTCGACTTTCACAGCATGGACGATGTTCATCCTCTTCGCCACTGTAGCATAGCCATGGCGTGCTCGTAGTAACGCCAGGCTAGTGAAGCATCAGCGCAGTCAGTAGAACAAAATGAGCCTTTATTCAAAGGTGTATAGCGTATTGAAAAGTAGCCGAGTGGCAAGCAGATAGGAAGGAGCACGTGTTAGTAGTGATAGTCTGAACTCTGAAAGATGGCCAGATGGGGCGATAAAAGGTGCGCGCACTTCGAAGATACACGTGTAGTTACAACAAGAACTTTATGAGGTTAATGTTCTTATAAACTTGGGCCAACATGCGCGCACTGGAACGCTCGTGTCCAAGCCGTTCCATAAATGGAAGCGCGCGCTCGCAATCTCCCACATACACGAAAATACTAAATATCACCGTGACTGTCAGCTAGCAGCTGATAATTTTCTCCAAACATTTTCAGGAAGCGTGCCCAATGTGATTGATCAGCTGGACCAGGGCAGGCAAAGTAATATATGAGAAAAGAGAAGAAAGTGAACGGCCTATTATTGAGGATTTTTTTTTTGCGGGCGACAAGGTCTGGCTCTCCGTGGCCACAGGGACAGGGGCCCTATGGATTTAAGCAATGCCCCTGCTGAAAATTCAGGCATTTTCAGAGTGCTTCTTCGCATGCGAGCTGATTGTGGAGATACATATCTGAAGAACCGTTTGGAAAGTTGCCCCAGTATGGCCTCGTATTTAAGCCCAGACGCACAAAACCAAATGATTGAAATTTGTGGTGACATTATCAAAGAAAGCTTAGATTCAAAAGCAGGCTGCTTCTCTATACTTCCTGACGAAACGACCGACATCGCTGCAATCGAACAGCCTACTGTTTCTGCAAGGTACCTAAACAAGTATGCCAACGACATCAAGGGAGTGTTTTAGGTTTTAGCACCGGAATAGATGCCCATCTCTCACTGCGACAGCAGGTTCTATGTACATGTGTAAATACTGCTGCAGCTTCTAGTCACCCTTCCAGTGACCACTGCCAGCGCAGAGAGAATATTTTTTAACAAGAGTTTACTAAAAAACTACTTGCGCTCTGCAATGTCTGTGGAATGCATGGTTAGGCTGGCGCTTCTATACACCCACAGAGACGTCGGCCTCAACGTGACCGCTTCGCTCAACTTCCCGCCGAGAGAAGTTTGTCCTTTAGATAGCGAAGCAGCAAAAATCAATGCAAGCAAAAAGCACTGTTTCTTCAGGTCCATAAGTTCTTAATTATGAAAATGTATGACCGCTCATTAGCTTTTAAAACCGCAGAAATTTTCGCCGTTTATTCTAGCAGTTAGCATCATGATCACAATTATCACGCGAATACAAAAATTACGAGGATACCAATAACCAATTTTCACCGACCTTGCTCATTGAAAGCCCGGCCCACGCCGCGTTCGCCAAAAACACTCGCATATTGGGTAGTTCAACTTACCGCATCATCTGTGGCCTTCGTTGGTCCTTTTTCTTTCCTTTTCAGCTACCTGCTTTTATTTCTTTTTTGAAACGAAGGAATACCCTCCTTTAATTTTGGGTGCAGAATAATTGTTGGCGTTGTGCAGGCAGTTAAATTACACATTTTCGTACTGATTTATGCAGTATTCCTCTATTATTCTACCCACATGGCACTGTCGCGACCGCTGCATGGCCCAAGTACATATCACGATTTCTGCGATCATAGTTATGTTCTTGCCAGGATCATCTGTCTTTCTGTGCACAAAGTTTACTATATGTGACTGAGCAACATGTTTATTTGTCGTATTTCACGCATTATATACACTGACGTTTGCTTAAATACGTAGATTTATTGGATACTCATACGTATTTTTAAATATCTTACTGCGAGGTTTTGTGTATACAAGCAGTGAACTTTGTTTCCAGCGACTCTTTTTTTGCCCTTTAGCGAGTTGTATCTTCGCATTTGTATATTCCGTTCTATCTTCGCATTTCTAATATATACTTTGCAGAACTCCCACTTTTTATTTGTACTCACTGCTGCGAGTATTATCTCGGTGTAATTACAATACACGACGAATTACAGCTGCTCCTGCGCAATCGATTGCAACGAGGGATAGCGTCATTGAGGTTTCTTCCTGGCCGTTGCATATGTAGAAAACTGTAAGCAAGGTTCTTGAATGACAAAGATTCATCAAAATATTTGTCCTCAACTTATTCATTTCATGGTCCTTTACGTTTTTCAAATAAGCTGCATGCACTGCTTTGCTGGTTTCGAAACTGATATTGACCCCTTTCGCGGCGATCCCGTGGGCGCTGCCATATTTTATCACGTGGTGACGCGTCCATTGCTTGCCTCAACTGCCTCCGTTGCCTCCTTTTTTACAATGGAAGTGTATGACGCCGGCGCGGCATAGAAAACCTCTGTTTTCGGAGATATCGTAGGACGGTGACTAGGTGGATGACACGAAGTTTTGATCACATGCAAAAGCGCTTTCGGAGCTGATTGAGCTATGTCCAAACGGCGCAGGCAGTTTATATGGTGCTTCTTCTAAAAGCGGGGCTAAATATGCTTTCCAAGATTTGCGATAATGAATTCAGTCAGGATTAGTGTGTTTTGCTCTTTGTTCTTTATTCGGCAAATATTTTGAAGCAGTGGCTTGTCAGTTTCTGACTCAGTGAAGTTCCTCGGTGCGGCCACTATCTCATTATTTTCTGCCTAATCGCTCGCGGGTGTGCTGAGTTCCGAATCCGATAGATTTGTTCTTGCTGCGCACAAGGCTTGAAACGTAGCTGTTAGGTACATTGTAATACCTTGTAGCAAATATATATTACAGCTAGTAACTTGCTTACTCTTGTGGACCGTCACGAAACATTCAGCTTCGACCATTGCTGCGCCATAGGTGTAGTCCGTCATTTATTGTGTGTATACAGTGCGCATATATTCAAGTGTGCGTCCATTCACTTATTCTTGATACGTCGGCGATAGAGTAGGCGTTGGTTTTCCTGCCATTTGGACAGATGTGTATAGATAACGTGCGCGAAACTTACTATGACAGGAAGCGGCGCTACTCCCTTTGTCATTGTTTAACGAGTGGTACTCACTGTTGCTGACGTTCTGGGGATGACGCCCTTTCTTTGAAGGTTCGCGATACAAGGCTGGCGGATGAGCAAATTTCTGTATCCTCTAGGAAAGCCGTACATCCCGAAGTGCCGGTGACACGTTCGGACAGTTGCAGCAGCGGTCCGCGAACTTCGCCACACAGATTCATTCTATTCCTTAACATGCCAGACACTATTTTTGCAGCCAACTACTGCACACGTCTTCAATCCACATTATTCAATCTAGCATGATTGGAGCACAGTGTGTTAGCGAAAACTCAGTTGCCTTTCCGACAGCTGATCGCACAGAAGCAAGGTAGACTCGGTAATGGTTTCGTATTCGTGCGCGGTCGCTGAGGAGAGGTATGGCGCGCCGCCTTGAGCGCCATCTTGTTTCTCTAAAACAAACTGCTCCGCGAAAAGGGTCAATAGTTCTAAAGTTCATGTGATGCTTTCTTTACTTATTAATTAGACAAAAAAACACGGAAGCATTGATATCAGTTATTTCTGCCACAATTTTTGGGGCATACGAATATATTCTGTTATGAAAACATACATATTTTAATGGACAGTGCATAGCGTTCAATAATTCGTTTGCAGCATCTAATATACAATGAAATTGGCAATGCAGTTATTATTCATGCATTTGATCCCTCGACAAATTCTATAATGAGGAGGCCGCGCTGGAACCATGAGCCCCCCCCCCCCCCCCCCCCCCGAACAAAATTTCTGGCTACGCCACTGGTCATAGCGTATCACACTGATGAGAGACAAGTTGTTGTCGAATCATAAATGCTTGCGTTCGAAGTTTCGAGTTGGCTCGGCGGCGTGGTTAGCAGCATTCGCCCGCCATTGTCGCTTGCGATGCTTTAACATCGCAAGCGGCAATTAAACTGCTTCAAAATTAAATCTATCCGTCAAGTAAGACAATGAATGACTGACACCCCCTTAAGCAATGGCTCATGCCCCCGTAAACACGGCCTCCTCATTAAGACGACAGAAGAGAAGTGAAATTCTACGCTGTAATGATGAGCGGCAACGGAGCCAGCTGTGGATGAAGGCGGCGATGATGAACGCGGGGGCAGTGGCACGAGCGCGTTCGCGTGGTTGAGCTGAGGGGCTCCAAAGAGCCAGCTGTGGAACTATGACGACGACACTCGAGCCATTGCTTATGATGATAGTTTATGCCTACAGGCGACAGACGGACGAATTGGCTAGCCACATACAGCTTCACTGTAAAAATTGACAGTCACTTTCGCATACCCCAAAGAGCACGCTCGAGAGACATTCATTAAATTACTTGAAATTCTCATTTGAATGCTTTGTTTCTTATTACTTAATTTTTTCCTACCACAGGTCGCGGATTCCGGTGCCCTAATTGACGCTACCTTAATCAACTGTGCCTTAATTATCCTATTCCTAATTAACACCAAAGGTCGGGGGTTGGACTCCAACCAAAGGTTTAGGGTGCGACTCCCTCCAAAGGTCGTGGGTGCAAGTGCCATAATTACATCATAATTTGCACTAACCAAGTGCACTAACCAAGTGCATTCTATTTCGCTGCTGGTGTAAATGTTTGGCAGCAACACGATTACTCCACTGCCGAAAATATACCCCAGCAGCGAAGTAGAATACACTTGGTTACTGCAATATTAGCTGTTTTTGTCTGTTTGAGCTCTGCGCCACCAGTTGGCAGCCCCATACAGGCCGTTCAATTTTACAGTACCGCCACAACGCCCCAACGCCCGGTCAGCCCGCGTTTACCTGATTACCGGGCAAGCTAAACCTCTCTAGTATCGCTTTTTCTCAATTACAATAATAAAAGGCCGTGCTTTTTATAGACTGAAAATAACATTGGGTTTCCGTGATATTAACTAGGTTTTAGTTGACTGATTTAATGAGTAGGTGCGTGTAAATGCTGCCTGAAGAAATGCGAAATTATTCGAAAAAGAGTAAAACGAGGCTGACACCTGCATATAGCCGAATGATTTACCTCGCATGCTCGTGAGTGACGGGTGTTTTGAGTGCATTGATTTGGGAAGTCCTTCTGAAAGGAGTTCCGACGTGTCCCCTAATTATTTCTTCAACAATGCCACGGGCTGCTATGACTAGTCGGACTATAAGTATGAATAGGAAACCAACTAAGCGAATTCAAAGCAAATACAGAAAAAAAGTTTTGTATATTCTTGAGATGAAGGCGAAAGTAGTGCGATGATATTGAGGAAGTAAGTTTTTGAAACAGTCAAGCCTGTCGCGGCTCGGAAATAAAAGCACTTCATGTGTGTTTTATTTTGCTTGTGGCAGCTCGAACCAAATTGATGCGTGCAGTAACTTAAGCTGACGCAGCCCACCGCAAGGCCTTCATCATCCGCAATGATGTTGTTGTTGCTGTTGCCTCAAAACACGGCTCGATGATCCAAACAAGACCGAAGTTCACTTCTTTTCTTCTTCTTCTTCTTTCTGGGGTTATACGTGCCAAAACCAGTTCTGATTATGAGGCATGCCGTAGTGGAGCGCTCCGGAATAATTTTGACCACCTGGGGTTCTTTAAAGTGCAATACAATGCAAGCACACGGGCGTTTTTGCATTTCGCCTCCATTGAAATGCGGCCGCCGCGATGCCACGACCTCGTGCTCAGCAGCGCAATGACTTAGCTAACTGAGGCACCACGGCGGGTGCTGTAAAC
Source organism: Dermacentor silvarum (assembly GCF_013339745.2). NCBI lineage: Eukaryota > Metazoa > Arthropoda > Arachnida > Ixodida > Ixodidae > Dermacentor > Dermacentor silvarum. The sequence goes on from NC_051155.1 coordinate 78,464,616, forward strand.
TTCGAATCACAAGCAAAAATACGCGTAATGCATGCTGAGTTCATGTATGACGGCGAGCTGTATGCACATAGCAAATGGCTTAACTAGTCTTAACTTATTCTTACCTTGATTAGTACTTGACGAAGGCTAGAAATTTATCTTTAAGGCATCCCACGTCATCATCTGAAAATTTATTTTGGAGCTCCTTGAGTGTAGGTGCCATCGTTTTGTTTTACATGAGTACGTAACAGGCTCATGTGAGCGCCACTATACCGTTTGCACGAGCTCTAATGTTGAAGTATATTTATTAAATAATTTGAATTGATATTCTTTAGAGGTTTCAAATGAAAGACAGCATTCTTATACGGCTTTGCTCAATCAAAGCCAAACTGCCAGCGAAGCTCCTACACTAAAAGTTTGATTTGGCTGTAGGTGAACCACACACGGTAAAATATTTTCGCCTTATAAAGCTATCGAGCACTTGGTTCAGAATTATTTACAGAAGGCTGTGCTTCACCCACGCAGCTGTAACTTCGCGTGAACGCCACCCCCATAATGGTAACCACTTTAAAAAAATTCCCCTTTGTAACCTCTATTTTCCTTGGCACCCAGCCATAGCTGAACACTGTTTCTTGACGCTCAGGAGAACTCGCATTGCTGATTTATTTCCCAAGCCGTATTTAACAAACTTCAAACTCCATGCACGTCATCCCTAACATGGCTCTGGCATCCACAAAATATAAACACGGTGAATCGTTTTCTTCACCCAAAGCATCACAGGTTTCTGGTTTAACGCATGACGTTAGGAGGAAAACAAAGCTTCGGTGAATATTTTCAATGCTGCGTTGAGTCAGAAGCGCTTCACTTCCCTTAAATATCACCCAATACATGGCCCCCTTCTTGTGAATGAGCACTTAGATTTGTCTACAGCTATCTCAAAAAACTCCGAAAAATAGCCAATAACGGCCGTGTAACGCTTTAGAGCACTTGTTGAAAAACATTTTACGTAGTCTGTTTTTGATTCACACATATTGAACTTGGCACGCACATCGGTCACTGAGTCCCGCTTCCCCCCATTTTCATTGAATTTGGTTGCAGTGGCAACTATGGTTCTCCCTGGAATGCGGGATAAATTCTTTGCCGTTCGTAAAACACGTTCATAACATTCCGGGCGCTTCAATACACAGTGTAGAACACTGGTGGTAATAAACCCACTCAATTCCAAGCTTGTATAGCGCACCTGCGATGCGAACCCCCTTATTTTTACGAAAAATAAGGAAGGAAGATCGCCTGAACATCGTATAACAACTGAAAATTGGTAAAGAACGAGTGTTCGGTAATTCGTTGGCGAAATTCATAATAAAATTTTCTCTATCCGTCCGTCTTAACATCAGTCGCTATTTGAACACAAATTGAACTTGGTGTCACGTACAAATATGGAGGATAACAGCAGCAATGCAATTTTGAGCATCTGCTTAAGGAATCTTTTGCAACACCTGTGTTTAACTGACGCTTGGGAACTTCGCCCACACATCATGCATAAAATGTAAACTATTCCCTTCAGATCTCAGCTTAGTTACAAGTTGAGTTTTTTCAACACATTCAAAATACTTTCTGCGCTGTTCGTCAACTACGTTTATAAATCTCCTAAGGCGGACTTCTACAAGTAATTTTCTACCAAGGCAGTGACTCACGCACTCATTTGAAGCTTTTTTTTCTTGTATTACCTGTAGCGTGCTTCCTATTCCAAGAGGTACGGGGATCGATACCCGCACCTCCACCAAAGATATTACGGGGAGAATATATATATATATATATATATATATATATATATACAATGGATATATTCACAAGGTAAGGCACACAACGCTACAGCAATCGTTCAGGAGAGCGCATGCACACCAGAAAGCCACGCCGTCGTCGTCGTCCAAGTACTGACCACAGGATTACCGCTCGTGACAATATAAAGAGTGCGGGTCCTTTATGTCACCGACGAGACATATATACAACCACCTACGCCAATCGTATGACGCTTACAGATATGAAGAAAAATAGTACTAATAAATTATTTTCAGAGCACAAACCTAACCTACATACTTCAATCTTTCTGTAAACGTGACTGATAACAGGACAAGCGTCCGTTTTAAATATAAAGTTTCCGCCGGCTTTTTGTTTTCGCTGGGCAGCGCGGGAACTTATGACTACGTCTCATCACACAGCTCTTAAAGCATCATTGTGCTTTTTGCGATCTACTGGGCTGACTGAAAACATGTAGTACTTCTTGTTTTCTTGATTTCCTAGCTTGTTATTTCTGTCTCTCTCCTCCTCCTTCTCCTCCTCCCTGCTTGCTAAGCACCTTTTCCCAAACCACGTGCAGGGTAGCTAACAGGAGGCTTGCACCTGGGTAACTTCCCTGCACTTTACGCTATCTCTCTCTCTGAAAGCGTTTTAGATAACGCCTCTAAACAGGCCCTAACTGCAAGTTGAGTGACTTGAGGAGCACAAGGACCGGAGGACAGAAGCTAGCGAGGGATCATAGGATATAAGTCGTGTATAGCTCCTTGTCAACACTAGCGCAAGTACCGGTCCGCGCTAGCGTGCACAACTGTGATTGGCTTGGGCCCTCTGACTGCATAACACGACTGAGGAGATTGCCCATAACACTGCCACTACAAACGCACACTCTTCAAAGTTCGCCTGCCCATCGCCGTCTAACGCGCCCCATAATTCAGTTAAATATGAACCACGTCAATGATGCAGTTCTCTCAGGACTGCATTACAACGCATATATAACGCTTTTGAGAACTTATACTCGCACTCACTGATTGACTGTAAAATTTTCGACACCGAATTGTTTCTAGTGCTGCATGGCTATAATAAATACTATGATTTTATGTGTTATTTTTCATAATAAATAAAAGGATGGGATAGGCTTCACAGCTGTTTTAAAGAGATATCCATTCATTTTTGTTAAGAAAGTTCGTATAACTGAATTAAAAGAGGAAATTATACACCGAATTCTATAATAACGAAAGGTTGGCTCATTACGAGAGTGCGTTCTAGCGATGGATAGTGCATAAAGGGCGTTATTTGGCTCTATTAACGGCTATATTAACAGTGTGTTATAATAACGATGGTATACCAAAGAAACGTCTCCGCCAGAACGCTCTTGGCCATAGCTTCTTACTTGCCTATATTTGGATGCAGCATGTGCCAATTCGAGCGATCAATTAGCGTTATCCTCCCATCTCTTGCTCAAATCTTATTTGCACAAGAAATTATGGCACGCCATAGCTAGCTAAGCTAATGGGGAGAGACAATCGGATATACGGATCGAGAGATTCAACAAGGTCACTAGTATAGTTTTGTTTGGCTTAGGATCAATGCGTTTACAAGAGCAATAAAAATGAACATATATATGAGTGAAAGCCAAATCTAATTTGTTCACCAGGAAAGAATGGAGGGTGGAGGAAAAACTCTTATGTGGGTGTCTTTATTTTCTCAACCGCCTAGCATATAACCGACAAAGTGCCTATTTATTTATTGTATAATTGATCGCCGTTCGAAGAACACTGACGTGAGTGCAACCAAACCATAATTGTGGATGACATGACACGAGCCTTTGTGTGAACGCGAAAGATAAACTGCTCTGTCAATAAAACATTCGTGCTAAGAGAGTTCAGTATTTATGCAAGAAGGCACAGGCGCGATATTTAGTTTACACTTTTAAGGACACTCAATAAATTTAGATATTTCCGCATTCACGACAGATGGCTGTAAACGATGTATTCATTTTTGTTAGTTCTTTTAACTTAGTTGAATGACTCCGATTGACACCAGTTTAGCAATTAGAAGACTGAAGGAATGTGTAGAGGGCAACACGTCCGATGAATTGAAATGAATGAAACTTTACAAACTATATCGAAATCACTTACACTCGTAGTCTCCTTTTCTAAATAAGATCAACTCGTTTGGTGTGCGAGCCCTCTCCGACCATGAGCACGCGACTCGATTGCTTGGCTGGGTGAGAGGCGAACGGCGAATAATTTCTTTCAAAGTTGTGAATAATAAAGAGAAACTAGAAATGCACCAGCACGTTGGTAGTCGTGGTATACGGTGTACGAATATCAAGAAAGAAATGTACATGGACGTAAATTATAGCCGAGCGATGAAGGCTTCCTTCAGAGCGTTATTCGCCAACGTTCCCACAATAGAAGTGTTTCAGTAGACTCGACTGCTGGCAGCAATGACCACTGCGTCCACTCGTGGGGGCATCCGTGTGTTATTTGTATCATCTCTGATCTTTTTTTATGCATGATGGCATTAGTACTTACGAGTTTCGTAAACCTTGCTCGAGACAACGAACATAAAAGCAGAGGCAAAGGATACAGTTAGTGCACACGAAATAAATCCAGGTAAGATCGTTGGCTATGTGGTTGTCAAAGAAATATTTCTTGTTTAAATTTTTCATTACGGAGAAGAAGCGCTTTCTCAATTTAGTAATTAGTTAGGTGTATAATGACCACAAATTGTATGTGCAAGAAATAAATAAAAGAAACAAATTTGTACCAGCGTACACACAGGCGAAGGAAAGCGCTTTCATGCAAACCACTTTCTTTTATGCCAAAGACCCCTCCCTTATCGAAGGAGTTTCACCGCTGACAGAATGTACAGCATGATCTCCTTCACATGTTTTCAGTAAGTGACGCAGCAATGCATACTACCCTGCTTCTGTGGACTGAAAAAAGGTGTAATAATAACATGGTCCAGGCAACCTAAAAAAAAAAGTTGTCGCAGTTTCACCTGAAAGGCGAAGCATCAATTGCGATAGCAAGCTTGTAGAGAGCTATACGGAGTAATGATATTAGCTTTATCAGCTGTATAAACTTGGACATGCAGCAGCATCGGCAACACGCAGAACTGTTGTCGACGCCATCGGCGTTTTGCCCGCGTTCGCTCAAAATGCGTGCGGCGTTGGTGACTGTTGCCGAAGCCTCTGATATAAATAGGCACTTGGTGCCGCAGCTAAACGTCGCCTCCCTTCCCTCCCCCTCCCCCACGGCCTCTCGCGCGTCGGAAGAAGGCGCGTTTGCTCTACATATATGGTGATTGCAAAGGAGAAAAGAGACGCCTACTTCTGCAGCCCTTAAGCGAGCACGGCGCAGAACGCGCGTTTGTTCTCCGCCGTGCGTTCACTCCCCGTGAAAGACGCGCCCCTCGCGCCCTTTCACTCGCACATACAGCGTTCCGCGGCGCGCGGCGACGATTTCATCTCCAAATGACGTCATACGGAACCTCACGGCGACGGCGACGCCGACGGCAGAAATCTGCTTTTGAGTGTCCATATAATTGCTATCGCAATAAAAGGTGAAGTGATTTGAGCCTTTGAGGAGCATTAGACAGCTTTAAGGCATTCGTTGTTTACGGTTCAGAAGAATAAGGGGAACAGTTGGCTTGATGTTTTGTTTAATACACCCAAATCAAGGCGGCAAACAATAAAGCTATGGGAAAATTGTTATATCACATTGTACTAGTCGCCATTTACATTCACGCCATTAATTTATCTTGGGTGCGTGTACAAATAAATAAATTGTGCAAAAACACTGCCGAATGCTTCTTAAAGTAAGTGATAGCAGAACGCTTCTACAAAAATATTAGCTTTTCTAAAGGAATGATGCGCCGGAAGGCGTATGTTTGTTGCAGTGGGGATGTTTAGGGAGCATTTCATGCTTCATTGCGTAATTTAGTGTAGAGAAAAGAGCCCTTATCATCATGTAGTAGGTGCCGGTTAACGGATAGCAACTAACGAAGTGCTTCGGTACATTGGAAACGCTCGGTGGTCGTTATTATCGGTTGCCATGCGCCAATGACCTTCTTATCAACGACATCCACTATTTGTATACCAAAGCAAGTGTGATGGGGCATAGCGTTGCCTTACAGGGGCTGCGTTTAACCTGCATAGTTGTTGACAATGTACTTGGAGACTGTACGCCTAGTTCAGCCCACAACAGCTTTACTGAGCAACTATCAATACGTTTCTCGGAGTGACGGATCAGCTCTTGTATACTTTTGCGCGGCACCCAGAGTGTGCCGTTTGCACCGGCCGACTCAAAGCAGCACGCAGAGTAGACTGCTTAATCGTGAGAATTCCGCGTGGCGTGAGGCCTTGACAGGTTGTATGGGCGGTCTGCATTGAAACAGGCTAAATGTCTATGCAAAAACTCCCCGTTTAGAAGTAAACAATAATATTGCTATTGCGCCCTGAGTGCAATGTAGGAAAAGGCATAGCCCACTTAATGTGCTCCTGTAGCCTTTTTCATATTTGAAGAGCAAGTGTTACACGTTTGTCAAACGTGAAGGCGAAAGCCTGTCAGCTGTGGAAGAAGACGGCGACGTACGCGCGAGCAGTCCCACGAGCGCGAGGGGCAGTATGGCAACGCTGGCATGATCAGTGGCATCGGAGCCAGCTGTGGAAGACAGGGACGACGAACACGCGAGCAGTGGCACAAGCGCGTCTCTGTGGCCACGTGACGTGCGCGATCAGGCACGCACTAGGCCCACCTTTAGTAGTCCACAACGGTGGAGCAGCCGTGGATTCAGGGAAGCGTGTCGCACCGCCGAGGCCAGCGTTTGATTCCCACCCACACCGAAATGTACCAAATTTGCTTTTCAAAGCCACTAATTCACTTTGTGCACAGGAACCTTCCTGTGAAATGTGACATCAATCCGAGCAATCAGGCGCGTTTTTACTCTTTGTGGTGACAGCCATTTTTCGTCACGCCGCAGTTTCGTCATTGGAAAGTTTTAGTTATACCGTACAGCAGCAAACGCAAAGAGATAGCGTTATCGTTGCGTGCAGCATACTGCGCGTGTGCTGTCTGGTGCACGGAGCTATTTTCGGGATTTAGCGTTCAACGCTAACGCACGGAAAGTACTGGACGATAAGAAATAGCGTTGTCAAACATGGCGGCATCTATGGCTCCCGCTTCACCGTGAATTCCCGTGATGGCTACGCTCTTACTCACGTTGAATTGTCAGAAACTATTGAAATGAGCTTTGGGTTCCTCTAAGCTCATCTGAAACGCTAGTTATGAGCGCATAGCGCGTCCAACTTCTGAGATCATTCGGCGATTCCGGCGTCCCTAATCCTGACTAGACACGTCCGCATAGCAACAGAATGGTCGCTAATAAATTGTCTTGGCTTGGATACGTCTGTCATGAAGCACTAGACGGCCCCGTGTTTTTTAACATCTTCCTTACGTTTGCGTTCCCGTAGGGTAAACTAAATGTCTTGAAGCGACACACACCATAGCTTCCCGCAAAGATTCCGCACGCTATTGTTAACAGAAGCATTTTACACTATACTAAAACTGTCTAATGGCGCCGTCAAGCGCATCGCCAACTGAGACATCGAAGGCTTCGCCTTAATAAAAAAATATCCACAGTGAACTTACATTAGGCAACGTGCAGCCCTGCACTAAAGCTTTGCAGAGTAGACAGCAGCGCCAGAACACACAGCCTAGCGAGTGGGCGAAGAAAAAAAAACGCCGCATATCCACGGGGTGAATGATGATGAGTGGGCGAAGCTCCGGAGAGAACCATCGGTAAACCGTGAATCTTCCGTGTAATTCGCCCAGTCTCGCCGCACTAAATCGAACGATTGACTTCCACCAATGACACGCGCCATATGTGACGTCATTCGTATTTTATAACAACGCCCTTCATTATAATTGCACCATCTCCCGCTTAAGGGGACGCTAGCACAAACGCGTTAGAAACGTGCAGTACTCTCTAGTAAGGGGGAGAGGCCACAGCGTCTTACGCAGCCGTTTACACATGCCGGAACGTGCACCGCGTTTGCCGACGCCCATCACATGACTGCTGAGAGAGTATAACCCCCGTATTCATAAACGCTCCTCGACTTGAACTTGACTTGCCACCGCCTTCAACGCGTTTCGAACGCGCTGCCCAAGGCGGTGGCAAGTCAAGTTCAAGTCGAGGAGCGTTTATGAATACGGGGGTAAGGCGGAGAGGCCACAGCGTCTTACACAAGCTTCTTACACGGGCCGTAACGCGCTAGCACAAACGCGTTAGAAACGCGCAGTCTTTCGTTAATGTTGGGTATTTATTGTCATCGTGGTGCGCGTGTCCATGTTCGCTTCGTGGCGTAGTGGTTAGCGCCGCGCCTTCCGAAGCGAGGGGTCCCTGGTTCGATTCCGCGCTACGGACACAACTTTCGGATTTTTTTTATAAAAGTAGACGTGCCTATCTACTACTACTGCATACTACAGAGGAGGGACAGACCCACACCCTAAGGAGCTTCGCCCCTAAAACTGGAGAGACGCTGTATACAATGGCCGTGACACTTTCCATTGCTTATCACGACGCAAGACTGTCCGAGTAGTGAAAACGTAGAAAGTGCGCATGTGCAAAGCATAACACTCAGACGAGCGACGAAAAGCGACCGCTATCGTTTGGAATGGCGTATCATTTTCATCACCTCTCTAGCGGCCGGTGTCGGCGACGCTGGGTTGAAAAATGTAAACGTCGTAGCGCCTTCTGAACAGTGCAGGGTTGACATAATAGCTTGAGTTACGACATGCATTAGGCCCACGAAGTAGCGCTGCCTGTCTATCACGGTCTGCGACGGCAGTCATAAAGCTTTGAGAGAAAAGTGAGTTACTTAGCTGCCCGTTCGTGTGTTCTTTGTTTTAAGAATGCTGCCCGTGACGTGCCGTGAGTATCGTGTCATTTCTTGTCGTTCCCATCCGAAATAGGATGTTGGGGTGCCGCATGGCAAACCTGTTTAGGATTCATTAAACTACCATCGCCCATTCAGCGCGAACGGAGATTCAAGAAAACAGACCCAATTACGCCGCTAGTTACAGCTATTCGAATCGGCACGTTATTTAATGTGCTTATTCATAAAGGCACATAATTCGTTCATATAGCCCTCCAACAGAGTCACCCCGAAGGGACAGAGAGTTAGAGAAGAACGTTATTGATTTTTTTCTGATTGCTGGGCTGGCTTCCATCTAGGAGCCAGCAGAGAGACCGTGTCTCTCGGCAGCTTCTTCGGCCCGCTGGATCGCCCAGAGTTGCTGTCCAGGCCTAAACTGAGTAGCGCAGTCCGCCAACGCGCTCGAAGGCCCTCATTGGAGGCCAGGACCCACGTATTCCTGAATAATGCAGGCCATGCCCATATGATGTCATCCAGTGTGGCTATGATGTTACAATACTGACATATGTGGGTTGTATATAATTCAGGGTATATGGGGTTCATGATGATGGGGTTCCCGTATGTTCCTGCTTGTAGCTGCCGCCATTGAACGCACTGGACCCGATTGAGCTTGGCGTGAGGGGGTGGATAATCCCACCTTTGATTCGATAATGTTGAGTAATGTCACAGAATTGTGCCGCTATAGTCATCACGATTACTCATCATTTGGCTCTGCTGTGCGACTACGTTCGAGTGCATGTACTTTGCTCTGTCAGAAGTACTGATGGTTACGCTACTTCGTGTGGGTTAATTCCTAGTGTAATGTTTTCACAGAAAGAACAAAAACGATCACCGGAAAAGTGTCCACTTACTACTTTTTCCAACTTCGTTTACTTTCTCTGGTGCCATCACAACCTAAAGGGATTTTGCTTTTAAGCATAGCCCATGATCTTTGATGGGGCCTCTGCAGTAATTTTCATTAATATCTCAACCTTCTCGTCGCCTTATTAGTAAATGAAAGTGGCGCACTCGTTCTCGAACAGTTTCTCCTCATACTAGTTTGAACCTTACAGAACTTATCCTGGCTTTGACTCCCTCACCAGTTACTGCTGCTTGCCCATTTTAGCAGCATGCGGATACAACAATCATTTACACTTTCCTTTCGTGCGCGTTCAGTACAAGCAAACAAATTTCATGCGAAGGCGCACCTTCGTATCATATACATCTTGATCCAGCGCATTTACAAGCAAAGCACCGACAATGATAAGTGTATAAACGTGCAGGCATTCGTTGCCTTTTTATCCACGACCGTGCTTTCAGTTTCAATAGAGCGCGATGCGCTAGAAGTGTTAAAGGAAACTATAGCCGTTCACTGGGTGCATCACCCCATAGCAATAGTTGGTGACGTTTCCTTGGCAATAAACGATACGCTAAAATACGCAAATGCGCTCATCCGCACACAACTCGCTTTAATTACCTACGAGAGCGGAGCTCAGACTAGAATCGTAATTAGGCCGGCACTGTGCAAACAAATGCCGTTATCATGTTGCCCTCCGTAGCTCACACGGCTGATTTCTAAAAAAGCGCCTCTCAACTTCAAAATTTAGACTATAGGGGACCATGTTAGGGTAAGTTAGGCGCTCCGGAAAGCCTGCGTATTGCCAATTGGTAAGACGTGATTAGGCTGTGTGTTTTTTTTATTGGTACAGCTGACTTTCTTTCTTGTGGTTATAAGCTTGAATCTCAAACGTAAATAAAGATTAGCTGTAAGTGGTGCTTGCGCACGCAACATGCTTGCGTGCGTGAGCACGCAAGTATGTTGCGTCAAAAAGTCGACAAAAGAGCACCTATTTATACCTTTTTTGGTCTTCACCCTAGTTCTTTCAGTATATGTCAGCATTACAGCAACACTTCTTGCGCAAAAATCAGTGCATAAATGGGTATAAAATCTCTTATATATAATTATCTCTATGAAATTTTTGCCGGGAAAGGCGAGAATAGCGTGCCGGTGTTGCGCAACGCAAGTGCTAAGTGAGCGGAGTGACATGACGAAAGCGGCGCCTACTGATTTCCATAAAAATATAAACAAATATCTAGAAAGCTCCTTTCAGAGCACACGTGTCAGTAGCAGCTGCTTGGATTCTTTACGTTAGCAGTAAACGAGGTTAAGGCTTTAAGCATTTGCCGACCGCCAGAATCAGCTGTTCGTAGAACGTGCCCAGGGCTTGTTGTTCTAGACAAGCATTTTCTTATCGCTCACAGCAACATGCACACTTTTTTTGTAAACCTTTCTTAACACCACTTCTGGCGAGTGTGCTTTGAAATTGCGCAGGAAACTGGCTGTGCTCTTTTCTCCTAACAGTGCAAGAGATTAAGGGGTTCAGGACGTCGAAGTGTTTTACTTATTGCATTTTTACTATAGTTACAGTATGCACAATTGTAGGATCTAACAAGAAAGAACACCAGCGTAAACGTATCCACCCGTTGTATAGTGAGCAGCCATAGGCACTTCCTAGCTTCGGGAAACAACATTATTGTAAGCGAAATAGTTCTTCAAAATGGAACGAACACGACAATAACGTGCCTTCCTAGTGCTAGAAGTGTTCTGATAGAGATCGCAGATAACGCACTCGAGTTCTCGATACAAGCCTTACGTAATTATGCGCGGCCTCTGTGACACTGAATTACTTTCATTGTTAAACATCTCTGGAAACCACGTCGGTGACCTGCACGATTATGTCATTTTTTAGCATTACAACGAAATGATACAGGCAGGATAATCGCAAAAAAAAAGCTTCACTTGAGTTACATGAAGCAGGTCATACAAAGTATGGAAATCAATGCAATGCGAAGCGTTTATGTGGAGCTGGGTGGCCGGGTTTTGGGTAGCGCAGAATGCTACCAGATGGCACAGCTTAACCAGTACAGCTGCTCGAATCAGCTGTGCTGATTCCAGCACGTGTATGATGACTACGACAAGACTGCGGCACAATTACGACGGCGATGACGTTTGCATGACGACGATGGCGACATGAGAACGGCTTGAAGAGGACAGTGAGGACTATTGATGAACACTAATGCCGCGATAATGACTTGACGATGAGGACGATGGTGTGAAGAGACAGCGGCCACGACCTGACGATGGCGGCGATGATAATGGCATGACACTTAACCGGCGTGCCATTACTTCAAGGCCTGCTTTAGGGCATCGCTTAGTTCTCGCCTGGGAGCGGTCGAAAGAAGTGGCTCATATTCACTTGCTTTTGTAAGCAAGTTGTTGCTATGCGGCACGATGCACGCATCAGTCATCTAAAGAAGCTAATTGCCTCGAGCGACGCATGTGCGGAATGCATAGAGCATTTGACTGCGCTCCAAAATCCTGGTTCAGATAGGAGCACCAATAAAAAATATGAAATTGTTTATTTATGGAATTATGAGAATTATGAATAGACAAAACACACGGGATACCTATCAAGGTAACCGTAGTGCGGTCGTTAGATAAAAATAAGATTCTGACAATTGGCTCCCGTTACTTCACACAGTTTCTGGCCAGCCGATTGCCCGGATTCCAGCAGCATGGTTACCGGCTCCTGTGAAAAGACCGCTCGCAGAATTTTGCCGAAGTAAAAGTAATCTAGCTTGTGGCACTGGCCTCGTCTATTTCATCGTCCCGTGCAACTGCTTTTGAGCACACTCTGCCTGAAAGAAACTCGCATTGCGGGCCAAGAACTCAGCTCATCCTCCTTTATTCGTTTGATACCGCATATACTGATATATATATATATATATATATATATATCACAAAAAATTCGAATTGCAGGTTTTCGCTTTGAGATCAAAGCAGCACATTTTTCAATCTCTCAACGCCAGGTATCGTAATCATCCGTTGCGATTTCATAAACAGGCAACAGAATGAAGCCGCACTTGGTGGAAGCCCTCTGAAAAGTTACGCTAAGCGACATTTAAACCCTCGTGTAGTCTCATCGTGGCCGGCATCATGGCCTCTTAGCCTTCCTATTTCATTGTAATTTCGGACCGGTAGATCCGGTAGATTGCCTTGTGCTCTCGATTGTCCAATTTGGTGTCCTCATGCAAGGTCCTTGGCGACCCTTCTGTTTCGTTGCCCCTTTCAGTTTTTTATTTACCGGGGCATTCTTACCTTTGCAGAAGAAACATAAGAACACGACAGATTTTTCGCACTCTTCATTGCTAAACGTGATGCTCTGGACAGAAAGTATCTAATCTCGCTATGAGCGACCACAACCGCCAGTACTTCAAGCTTCAATAAAGCAAGTTATGAGGTCTGGTAAAAATTAGGAGCACACTAGACGTTTCTGTGATCCGCTGAAACGATCAAGACGAAGTGGAGAGAATTGCGAAAATTTTCTTATTTCAAACCAAGAGCTTTCTGAAGAACAAGAGCCTCTCGACGGCAAAATTTATGTTAAGGTAAGTCCCAGAGATTGTTCACTGTTACGACGCCGCTCAATGTCTCAGCCCATAAAGAAAAACCACTTTGGGAGGGCCTGATTTCCACGCAGCAGTGTGTCTCAGCGAAAAGAAAACTGACGCACGTTTGCTTAAAATGTGATCTGAATGGATTAGCGCCACCGTCCAAAGAAAGTACCGCTTTACTAGGCAGCGCAGTTTTCTTGTATTTTTGCAAACTTTCACGTCCTGCAGAGTTTGAAGGTGCCACAAACACTGAAGGTATGTGTTCCTGGATTACGGTGAAATGTCAGTGCCCTGCCATATCATTTTCAAGTAAGCAATAGGGCGTTAGTTTCGGGAGACAGCAATGAAAGAGATGAATTCACTGCGTAAAAGTTGCGGTGCGTTGCACCTAGAGTCTGCAAGCTTATGGTTGTCCCGAGCACTGCCTTCTAAGTTAGCAGCTACAGCGAGCATAGAGAAATTGTCAAAGCACCCGACTAAAGATTATTTACCCATTGTGACATTAGCTGCGTTATAGCCTCACATTCGCGCAAATCTATAATAAACGAGATGACGGAGTAGGTCAAGACAGCGATGACTGTTCGCCACAGCGCAGGGGTGCAAATACATAAGCAAGTTTAGCGTTCTTATTTTGTTCTTTTTCAAACAAACATATTTAGGAAATCACGTCAAGCGCGAAGTAATATTCCGCTGCCTTGGCGAAATTCCTTTAACAGGCATGCGTTCTTACAATAAAAGACAATGTGCACATGCTTAATAGGTTGGGCGGACGAAAAAAAAAGACACTGCTTTTTGGGGTTTTTGTGTTTCCGACTCAACCGATACTGGAACTATAAAGTCTACCTCGATTACAATTTTGCCAGGACTGAACAGAGATTCGAACAGATGTTCATGAAACGTGCCTGAATACAAACCTAACTTATGCACACACGCAATAACAGAAATCGATAACGGTTTCCATATTCAAACGCAACGATCCAGCCATATTTTACGGCCAACAGTCAATAAATGTGTAGCGGTTAATAAGAAGGATTAACAAAAAAACTAAAGAAGGGGGGGGGGGGTAGGGTGCGATTTTAAAGCTTTTTACTCAAATTACATTATTTCATCATCTTTATTGCGATCGAGTGGCTGCCCCGAGAATGACGGTGGTGTTACGTCTTGCAGGCCAATGCCGAAAGGCAAGAAACGTTAAAAAAATGTAATCTTGAATTTTAGGTTACAGCCGTGGCCTACAATATTAGGAGCCATTTTTGATTGGCAAGGCAGACAGGCATGTTAGAACAGACACTGTCTTTAAACCGCAAACAAGTGGCTCTTATAAGGAAATATACGCTTCCAGTTCGACCTTGCATCTCGAATATAGGTGCAATCTTCGAACTCTGCTCATGTAAATGAAATAACCATTTTCTAAAAGCCATTTCAGCTGCAAATCGTTATCTTGCAGCTCGTGTAGTGTAATGGCCAATTCACCGAGGCATGCGCGTTGGGTGGCACAGGGAAGTTGTACACCCGCCTCTAGAACGGCGCTAAAAGATTCGTACGCAGTAGAGATGAAACGCCAACAAGATCGCTTGATTAAGAGCGGTTGAACAAGGAATTTCCAAGGTAAATATATCTGGTAGCGAAGCTTCCACAGAAGCCCATACGTTCAAAACATGGCGGTTCATCGGCGGTTCATGTGGCTTAGCGCCATCTGTGCGAGGAGGGAAAACTACCGGCGGAAGGAAATGAAATATAATTTGACGTCATATTCGTGAAAACAGAAGTGACATCATTTTGTTCTCAAAGGTGCGAAACTTGTCGGAGCCCTGCCATTAGAGCTGTATATTTAAATGTCCCGCCATTCGACTTGACGGGTGTTTAAAGCTTTCAGGGTGGAAAGTGATCCGGGAAAAGTTCAGCCGTACGGCTGTAGAAATTGCATCGCTGCATAGAACATAATTTCATGGGAGACCGACGAACGCTTTGGGCGTAGAGTGCTCGTCCTTTCGTCGGACTCCAAGGCCGTCGGCCAGCGCTGTCCCACGAAAACAACTAAAGCAAACAATCATCTGGCGGTCGCAACTTACGAATTTTGACTGAACAGGTTAAGAAACAATCAAACTACCCGCCTCATCAAATTCAGACAAACGTCGATGAGCAGAGACACACAACATGTGAGGGGAGCGTGTTGTAACAGGGGAACTTTACGAGCGCGCATTTCTGCCTGCGTCAAGAGCCGCATGCATTGCATTGAAGTGATAGCGGCGTCAGCGGCCGTCGCTATCGGTGGCCGCTCTTACGGCGGGAGCTGAAAAAAGGCATTTATTGATAATGATCAGGTAAAATAAAGTTGCTGTTTTCTCGCCATGTGTATATAAAATTGATTAGGAATTTTATTTCCGTTGAATGAATCTAACTGTGTCTAGCTTTAAATAAAGAACGCTTTTTTATTTCCCAATGTTTGTTCCCTCCAAACATAGTCGCGCTTCAATCATTGCTCCTATAACCGCCCTTGCTGGTGTCAGTGACACTTCGTTCTTAACCGCTTTTCTCCGGAAGCTTCGCGACCTATTTGGATCGATATTGGAATGTCGCTGAAGCGGATGCTGAAGCCAGAAGAAGAGAAATCGCCTTGTGGAAGCATGAGCTTCAGCGGTATTTCTTGTTCAACCACAGTTCGTTGCTTCAAGCTTTCATCCTGATCCCGTCTGTACCACGCCGTACATCCTGCGCTCTATTCCTATTAATTTCCACACAGCGATCAATGCGCAACGCTTTACCACATGGTATGAGCTTGCGCAAACACACCACAGCTCACAACCGTAACATACCCCGCCACACGGCAATGGGCGGCAGCGATGTCCAGGTCCGACTCGTCGGACCAGGTCAACCTGGTCAATCGAGTGAGAGGGGTAGCTAAGGCCACTGGACTCCTGGACTGAGGGAACCACCCACTGCAGAGCGGAGGAGCTCCCTACGCTCGTGTGCTCTTTTTGGATAAAGTTCATTCTCTTTTTGCATAAAGTTTATTCTCTCTCTCCTGTGAACTTCTTTTCAAGTGCTTGAACCTGTTTTTGTTTATGTGTACTGCACCACATTTCCTAAGCGACTAGACCGTATTCATATAACGTCTCTTACTGAAGAGTCTCGTGGTCATGCTATCATTTGCTATCAGGGTTCCAATTGCTATCAATGGGAGGGAAGGGGAAGAGGGGAGGAGTGACTGAAATACTGACCTAAAAGAAGTTTTGTTACTACAGGCGCGAAGTTCGAAGCATAATTACATTATCATCATCATCATCATCAGCCAATATTTACGTCCACTGCAGGACGTAAATATAGGCTAATATAGACCCCTGTCTTGCACTAGCTGATTCCAACCTGCGCCTGCGAATTTCCTAACTTCATCACTCCACATAGCTTTCTGCTGTCCTCGATTGCGCTTACCTTCTCTTGGTATCCATTCTGTACCACCGGTTATCCGTCGTACACATTACATGGCCTGCCCAGCTCTACTTTTCCCACTTAATGTCAACTAGAATATCGGCTTATCCGTTTGTTCTCTGATCCACACCGCTCTCTTCCTTTCTCTTAACGTTAGACTTAACATTTTTCGTTCCATCGCCCTTTGTGCAGTCCTTAACTTTTTCTCGAGCTTCATTGTTAACCTCCAAGTTTCTGCCCCATACGTTAGCACCGGTAGAACGCAATGATTGTAGACTATTCTTTCAACGACAGTGGTAATCTCCCAGTAAGGATTTGGTAATGCCTGCCGTATGCACTCCATCCCAAGTTTATTTTTCTAGGAATTGCTTTCTCATGATCAGGGTCCCCTGTGAGCAATTGTCACAGATCCCGTGATCGGCAGACGCCGGACCAAATTCCAAAGCTGACTTATCAGCTTCCGAAAATAATGCCACGAAAGCAAGGACAATTAACAATGGGCCCTCTGGGGCGCCAGCGAACGCCGTTTGCTGTCCAAAGACCGAGTCAGAGCCGAGAGTTGTCAAAACACGACAAAATATCTTGGAAGGCAAGAAAGCGCCCTACAAGAAGTCGTAAACACCATCGAAAGCTATCTCCAAAACTGTGGCCTCCGCTGCGCCCCCGAGAAATCTGAGCATCTCGTCCTGAAAGCAAGAACGAGACGCAGGCCACCCAGCTACGAAGAGCCCGACCCCTGCGTCACCCTCAATCGGACGCCAATCCCGAAAGTCGATACGTTACGAATACTTGGACTCCTTATTCACAAGGACGGATTCGAAGCGGCCAGCCTACCAAGACTACAACGCACACTTTCGCAACTCACGCACCTCGTCAAGAGGATCTCAAGCCAAAGAAGCGGCCGCAAGGAGCAACACACGCTCAGAATAATACAAGCACTGCTCACCAGCCGCATTACATACGGCATGCCATACCTGGCTTTAAAGAACGCAGAGATCGAAAAGATCAACATCATGATAAGGAAGTTAATCATAGTCCCCATGGCGTCTACTACACGTCTCCTTAAGATGGTCATCCACAACACGTGGCAAGAGCTCGCTGAAGCGCACAAGAACAGCCAACTGGAACGACTCAAGCTTACACCCACCGGGAGATCAGTACTCCAACACCTGAACTACAGTGAGACGTACGTCGCAGACACGGACAAGAAAGAACGAATCCCATCGGACGTTCGAGAGTCCCTCTGCATTGCACCCATCCCGCGCAACATGCATCCCATATACACAAGAGTAGAAGGCAAGCTAGAGCCAACGCGATCAAACGAAGATTCAAGCAAGACCCAGACGCCCGCTACACCGACGCGGCCAAGTATCCGCATCGAAACGCGTACGCTCTCAGCGTCGTAGACTCCCGAGGCCGCGAGTTAGCATCGGCAACCGTCAAGGCACGCAACCCTTAAACGGCGGAAGAAGCAGCAATCGCTCTCGCCACCACCACATCCACAGACGCAGCAGTCATTTTCACCGACTCGTAGGCCGCCTGTAAAAATTTCTCGAGGGGCCGCATCTCGGCTGATGCACTCAAGTTACTACAACGACCTAGCACTCCGCTGCCGTACACCTGCGTAACGTGGGTACCCGGACACGAGGGACGAGATGGGAACGAAGCGACCCACGCCGCTGCCTGCGAGCACGTCAGCCGGGCTCCCCTCGCCCCAAACGCCCTCCAATCCGCGGCAGAAGAGGTGGAAGCCGTACCCAACAACTATTCGGCGATATTGCAACAGTACAGGCTCGAGCGCCGCGTGTACCCTCCACGGCACCCAAGCCCGGCAAAGAAGAAAGCGTGGTCCTCAGACGTATACAAAGTAATACTTACACTCACGCGACTATAATGCAGCGCCTCTACTCGACGCTCCACAGCTACCTCTGCCCATTCTGCAACGTTCCCGACACCCCGGCACACTTGCTCTTGGAATGCCCCGTGGCATGAAGATAGCGAAATGCAGCCGGAAATGGACGCTAACCGAGCACCACAAGCAAACGAAGACCACCTATTCGAAACGTGGGAGGCCAAGCTCGCCCTCGGAGACCTGGACGACCAACGACAACTCGTCGCCAGGGCCAAGAGGGCAGCCGAAGCCAGAGGGTTCCTGGACTAAGGAACCTTCCCACCTCAGGGTGATACCGGGCCTCGCTCGGGACACTGTTTCAACAATAAACGTTTTTCTCTCTCTCTCTCTCCCCACAAGGTAGTTACACACACACTTATGCACTTAGGCTAGACACAACACAATAGAAATCAGATGGGTATTAACAAACACAAGAAAGTAATTCACGACAACCACTAAGAGTCCAACACGTAAAGCACAAAATGAATAGGAACACTAAGTGTCCAATTGTATTCACTGTGCTGGTCCTGTCAGACGATCTCGTCGGAGCTCGGGGCCAATCTCGAAGGAACTTCTACCGGAAATGCAGACGCTCGATGAACTCGTCGACTAGCTTGTCGGGGAATCGCCTTCTTCCGCAGACGGTCAGTCTTCACGTTACATCTCTTTACCGCAGCGGTCTGAACTGAACTCTTGATTCTGGCACGGCGGCTATATAGCTTCCACAGGCATTCTCGAACTTTCCTATTAGAGTCGCGATCTCGCAGCATGACGAAAGCCTGGGAATCTTCTAGTCTTTTCTCGTACCTTCGACCGCTGCCGTCGGAGCGTTGTAGAGGGGGGAGGGGATGACGACTCATCCCATTGCCACACGCTCACGCTGTAGCAATCTCTCTCGACTCACCGGGTGAGAAGGTGTCTCGGCGCGCACGTGTGCTCTCTCTCTCTCTCCAGTTAACGTCGCTTCGTCGATGCTCTTCTAGACGTCTAGGCACGCCGTGGTTCGCGTTGCTGTTTGAGGCATATTCACTCTCCCCCTCTGTTGAAACTGTCGCGGCGCGGGCGTGCTTCCTTCGCAGGCTTGGGTGACACGCGGCGCGTGCATTGATTACGCGCTCTCTTGAGACATTGTCCCCCCTCCTTTAAGAATATTATGCAATACTATTCCAGAAAACACAAAAGAAGCGCGCACAAACGTCTACTACGCACGAGTCCTTAAGTCCATAAATCAGTCCAACACAATTCACAAGTCACTTCACTCGCGGTACAATGAGACAAATAAAAATATCGTAGGTACACTTGGACTACACAATAACACATCCCCTCGCGTAACAAGTACACTTCTACTATACAATAATATATATCTCGCGTAACATATGACATATAACATGTGCAACAAGTATAAAAAACTGTGACAGGGTAGTTTACAGAACACAAACACTATGTCCATGATGCATAAATAAACACTCGGTGCACTCATTCAAAACGCTTTGCACGACAGATTATCGTCAACGGTTTTTTAAATTTGAATTTCCTGTCCTTGGTTTTTCGATCGTAGGGTTTCAGATTGTGGTTATGAGTATCAGTCAATTTATTTTCGGAATCGGGCTTGGACGGGAGCTGGAAAGGCCTCGCCGGAGTCTTAGCTCGAGCTCGGCTGACAGCTGCCGCGGTGTTCTCGTCAGCTGCTGATGGTTTTGCGCGTGTCTCTTCAATCGTCGATGGTTCGATCGTCGGTGATTCCTTCAAAGGTTTCGGGCCGTCTGGGCCTCGAACTCCCTCGATGTTTCATTAAGTCATACAGTGGTTGTCCATACAAAGAGCAGTGACATTCCCACTGTAGTAGGGGGTCTCGACCTCAATCCTGGCTTCGGGAAGCTTCCTAGTAGTACCATCGACCAGGTAAACTAAACTGGTTTCGCCGTCAGCTCACTGTCTTTGACCAAGTCCCTCCGTACGATCAATGTGCTTGTGCTGGTATCTCGTAACACCGTGATTGGTTTGTCTTACATTATTCCGACAAGCACAGGCATCTCCCTAACGGGAAATTCCTTGGCGTTGTGTCATCACCGCATTAACGACTGGAATTATTTTCCCGTCTCGGAGTTCTACAAAGTCGTCGTTTATGTCTTCTTTATGTTTTGGCGGGGAATATACACAGGATGTTTGAGGAATTTTCTTCACTCCGTTGCGGCATGTATCGGCCTTGTGCCCCGTTCGCCCACATTTAAAACATTTGACATCATTGGGGCGCGTAAAATTACTCCGACAGTTGCTAGCATGGTGGCCTAGTCGATTACAAATGTAACATCTCGGGACAGGTTTCTGAGGGTTACTCCTTTCATCGGGTGCCGGTTTCTTTGCGTCCTCTGGCACCTCTTTTTTGATCTTGAAGAGATTGGTGCCTCCCTGTGCTTCCAAAAATTGATCTGCCAATTCCAAGATATCTTGAAGCGATTTAGCTTTCTTTTCTTTCAGATAGAGTGACAGGCCAGGGTGGCAACTGATGAGGAATTTCTCCTTGATCAGAAGCTCTCTAAGCGCACCGTACTCTTGTGCAGTCTCTGAAAGTTCGGTCCACGTATCAAAATAGTAACAGAGCGGCGCGGCGAACTGCGTGGCAGTCTCGCCATCGGCGGGCTTTCCAGTCTTAAACTTATCTCGGAAGCTTTCTACGGTGAACCTAAATCTATTTAGTAGAGCAGCTTTCACATTTCCATAATAAGAGGCATCGGTTGGCGTCAGCCTAGCCTACACACCAAGTGCTTTGCCACTCAAACACGTGCGCAACGCAGTGGCCCATTGATCTTCTGGCCAATTCTGACTTTTAACAACTGTCTAAAATCTGCGCAAATAAGCATCCAAGTCATCTTTTGTTTCACCGAATACCACAAGCACCTTACATGGGTATAGACGGAAGCTAGTATCTTCCCTTTCAGTGCTATCGACTCTTGCCTGAGCGGGAGCGTCTGTGCGCGGCTGCGAACGAAGTCATTCGAGTTCTAACTCGCGCTGTTTTTGTCTTTTTCTCTTATTAGCTATTTCAGCTTCTCATTGTTCTTTTATGTGTCGCTCCTTTGCTTCTCTTTCTTCTTTTTACTCCTTTGCTTCTCTTTCTTCTTTTCGCTCCTTTGCTTCTCTTTCTTCTTTTCGCTCCATTGCTTCTCTTTCGTCTTTTCGCTCCTTCGTCTCTGTTTCTTCTTTGGCCCGTTCGGCCGCTAGCTTCTCTCTATCTACAGCTTTTTTTTCCTTCTGACTACCCATTTGCGTAGTTCAGCTCCGGAAAGACCCATCTTCTCAGCAAGGGCAACTAACTTCTCGTCATCCATGATGCCCTTCAAAAATGTAGCTGCGTGCAAAAAGTACATGCCTAGATTTCAACTATCGAACTGCTCTCTGCACACAAGTAAGGAAGACGTGGTGCAACACTCAAAATCGTTTACAATGGCAATGTAAATGACCCTATGCTCATTCTCCCTACTATGGACACACAATTTGCACCACAAAGGTCCTGTTTCGGACGCCAGAATTATTGTCACAGACCCCGTGAACGAGGTGCACACGCCGGACCAAATTCCAAGGCCGACTTATCAGCTTTTGAAAATAATCCCACGAAAGCAAGGACAATTAGGAATGGGCACGCTGGTGCGCCAGCGAACGCCGGTTACTGTCCAAAGACCGAGTCAGAGCCGAGAGTTGTCAAAACACAACAAAATATATTCTCCACACGAGGCACTGACACACACATTTGTACACTTAGGCTAGACACAACACAATACAAATCAGATGGGTATTAACAAACGCAAGAAAATAATTCACGACAAGCACTAAGAGTCCAACACGTAAAGAAAAAAATGAATAGGAACACTAAGTGTCCAATCGTATTCACCGTGCTGGTCCTGTCAGAAAAAGGACGCGCGTGCGCAGTACGAGCTCTCGAACTTAGGCGCGCGCCGTCAGAAGGCGCAGCGATGCTGTTTAGTCTAAAGCCCCTATATATGAAAAGTAGCGCCATCCACTTCCTCCTCCTCCGTTCCACTATCGCGCCCGGCGCGACCAGCGCGATCGAGGCGCGATATCGACAGTGGCGCCGCCTACGTCGGGCCTGCCGTGGCAGACGACAGCTAACGCGATACCAGAGGAAATGCCAGGAAAACTTCGATCGCGCCCTGCGGAGAAGTTTTTGAGGCGCGATTTTGCTTCGTCAGTCAGTAACTGGTCTTAATAATGCCGTTTTGGAAGTAGCAAAGCGACGATGCGAGACGGCGCAAATATCAAGTGTGCAGCAAGCGTTTGCGCACGCCGGATGGTAAACAAAAAAAGCCTATCGCCCTCGCCTTGTCGGTTGCGGCAACTTAAGGCGCAGCAGCATGCCATCACAACGAAGTTCTTCTCCCTAACACGTTTGATCCGTTTGTGCGTACAGCACTTTCGTCGTACATGCCCGAGAATGGCAGTCGGAGGGCGCTGGAAAGAAAAAAAAGTACAAAAGCGCAACGCGTGCTTCCACGTGACACGGATTGGCCAATGGGGGAGCGGAGGAGGCTGGGGCGACAGGAGGCGGCAAGGAGGAAACGCCGGGGTGAGCGCGGTGGCGGCAAGATCTAATAATGGCGCTACTTTTTATATATAGGGGCTTTAGTTTAGTCTAAAGCCCCTATATAAGAAAAGTACCGCCATCCTTTGATAAACGCCGCTTCTCTCTTTCCTGTATCTCCGATTAGACGATGATAGCGCGCGCTTTTCACTTCCTAATATTTTCTTTTGTTCCACCTCGGAGCCATGTTGAAAGTCCTCTGTGCAGCCGCAGTCGCCGGCGGCGGCGGCGGCGGCGGCGGCGCGCGCACTGCCTGAAAGCTTCAACGTGGACTTTCTAGGTGCGCCACCGTCGACTTGGCTTTCGAAAGCAAAAAGTAAAGAAAAAAGCAAGCGCTTTAGGAGAGGAGGCGGCGGAGGAAAGAGTAGATGACGGTACTTTTCTTATATAGGGGTTTTAGTTTAGTCTAAAATCCTCATATAAGAAGAGTACCGCCATCTACTCTTTCCTCCGTCGTCTCCTGTCCTAAAGCGCGTGCTTTTTCTTTATTGTTTGCTTGCGAAAGAAAGTCGACGGTGGCGGCCCTAGAAAGACCGGCGCCGCCGGCAACTGCGGCAGCGCAGAGGACTTTCAACATGGTTCTGAGGCGAAATATATATATATATATATATATATATATATATATGTGTGTGTGTGTATATATATATGAGGAAGTCAAAGCGCGCGCTATCATCGTCCTATCGGAGATACAGGAGAGAGCGAAGCGGCGTTGATCAAACGATGGCGGTACTTTTGTTGTATAGGGACTTTAGTCGCCGCTCCCGTTGTCTCTAAAATTTTGCACTCGACTAGATACATGCTTATCTTTCACCGGTGGCCGCTTTCCCCGGCTAACAAATGTTGTTTAAACGTTATCGCTAGGCGCAGGCTGCGCCTGCATTGGAAGCTTCTCGAACGTTATCGATGCGTCTATCCGTCGTCTGTGGCCACCGACACTCATGTAATCTGGTTGTACAAGCGACGCGAATCGTCTAGAACCTACTGGAAGACACGCGGGCACCAGGGATTAATCTGGAACATTCGATGACTCACGTATAAAAGCCGACGTGTTTCGCCGCTGATCATATTTTCGACGATCGCCGACTGTGTTCGCCGCTTTCGTTGTGCTTCGAGTGTAGCTTGCTTGTCTGTGCAAAGGTTCGCCCAATAAAAAATTAGTTTCGTCATACACAGTTTTACGACTGTTTATTTTAAGGTAACTACTACGCGGCAATAGTGCCACTAAGAGCCTCGCGGACTTCCCGGTAGTGCTGTCAGACTCGCTTTCACTTTGCGGTCAAAACTCTTGCGTGCGGCCCACAAAAAAATAAAAAAACGCTTTCAAGCCTACAGGCAGATTCGAGCTTAATTATCAGTGCTTCCACGCATTAAATGAACCTGAAATGCTGCCGTCTCCTAAATACTCGTGTGAGATACGCACAGCCTTAGACATACCCTTACATAAGGCATCGAAGAGAAATTAAATCTGTAGAGTATACCATTTCTAAAAGCGATCCTCGCAGCCCGTTTATAAGGCGCGGTACTCTCCATGTGCGTGTTGCAACAACCATCCGGTGATTTCTAAAAATAGACTGCAGTAGACTGCGGAATAGGCAGTTTCTAACCTGATACAGCGTCATTTTTTCATAACTCGCGAAATCCGAAAATAAAGGCCGAGTTCAACGGAAACTCCCGCGAACTATCCACATATCTCTATGATGAAGAACCACTGACGTTATCCTTTCTCGAGCGTTCATCTGTCGCGTTTTCCTGAAAGCCAACATCAAATTAACTCGAAATGCATCGTTTACAGAACGTTCCTAAATTTACAGAACGTCCTAAAACTCAAAGTTGTTCCAATGTATCCTCAGAGAAATGAATAATAATGAATGCGACTTACCAAACGTGCATCGAATGAAATGCACAACTGTCAAACAGAACACGATTTGTCCCGGACTCGAGCAGAAGCGTCACTCCTCCCAAAAGTCTTGGCCCTGCCCCTTTCAATCAGGGGCGAGGAAACGGTAGATTCCCCTCTCTGCCCAAGGTCGTGCCCCCGCAATGCACCACACGGATGCACACGCACACACTTGGGTCCGTTAATCGGCGTGTAGCTATCTCGAAACTATGCCGCACCGTGGGATCACGACGTTTTTGACGCCCGTTATATACCAGTGCAAATGATTTCATTGCGTGTGCATGGACTTGACCCTATTTTCCAAGTTTGACGAATCACGCAAGATGTATTTTAATTACGTTGCATGTAACGTAAAATATGAATAAGTTAATAAATCGTTGCAGCTAGGAAGTTCTTGGGAATAAATTACACTTATGGTAAAAAAATATGGACTCGCCATCCCGGCTTTGCGAAAGTGGATGTGTAGCGTAACTGTTGCAATACCACTGCACCAGCTGATGGCTTTATGAAATGTTTTATTACTTCAGAGTAAGTGTGGTGGTAATCGCTTTGCGGCCGCTGTTGTTCCTCGGGAGCCGCAACTCTGCGTGGCCAACTCATAGCAGTACTGCAATGAGAGTGTCTATGGGAGCTGCGGTCGGGGCGGTTCAGCCAACGTGGAAATTATGGGAAGCGCATTGATGTGTCTAAACTGCGTCTCCTGCTGGCTTCAAACGGCTTCGTGACTTCGTAAACTCGTCATTTCAACAAAGTACTACTGTGGCTAGATAGGTAGGTGTGCCGACCGAGCTTAGTTCACCACTTCTCCGCATCATGACGCCGAAGTGGCGCTGGGGACAGTATATCGGCTCAGCTGCGCGCAACGCCGGTTGCGCTATGTAGAAAAGCAGCGTGTTTGATAGTAACGCTGCATCTGCTCTAGCTTTGATTTACACGTTATATGATGCCGTTTTGAGCAGTGCAGGCAAAGCCAGAATGGGTAATTCGTTAATGTCGTCTAGTCAGAAAACACGATATGTTGAAGTCAATTTGCTAGCTTGGCAATTGGTCACATTTATTGGTATAAACGCGGCGCTCCAGCCCATTGCATTGAAGACGTAAATGTTTTTTACATGCATAAACAATACTACAATGGCTTTATAAGGTATATGGACATGTGTTTACGCGATATTTAGTGAGTTCTAATGCTTCAATTCCGAGGAATCCAGCTATTGTGTTTATTGTTGCCTAAGTTACGGGATTTAAATTGTTACGAGACGAATTTTGTTGGTAAGTGCATATGGTTCACTGGTTTGTTGCAACAAAATAAAGCAATACGTCTTGGGCTAGATTCATGAATATATTTAAAACACAAGAAAAGCTCACGTAACTTGAGTCAGCAGACGCACTAACATAAATAGCCTAGCGCCAGCAAGGTCGCAGCGTTGGTCCACCACATCATAACATTATTCACAGCACATGCCTCAGCTTCTGGGACTTCCTCTTCTCCCTGTTGCTTTCGCGCACCATGTTCTTCCCCTTGACAAAGAAGTAAAGGCATGTAATTGAATAGAACTTCACAACATCGTTTGAGAGCTTCTTCTTGTGCCGCTCAAAGCCGATAAAATTCGGAGGATTCATCTGCAGAAAGGATGCAAAGTCGGCGATACTGTTCCTTCGTAACTAATTTAAACTGAAGCAGAGCGTGAAGGCTTCTTCGAGCCATACTACCAGTTTATTTAGTGCTTCAGATGGGAGCAAGTGTCCTGACCTACTCATTCTGTTGAATTCAGAATGAGCAGGTACTTCATTCAGTACAATGAGTAGGTATTCAGTACTACCCTGAGCCATCGGAGCACTTGGTTCTTTGCAGTAACTTGTTTGCTACATAGCCTGCTATATAGAACTTAAGCCTAGAGTCACTTTTCCTTTCCCTGTAGCAGCGCAGCGGTGCTCGATGTCGCAGGCGCTGAGCACCTGATGGTGGCTTGCAAATTTTCAACGTCGAGGAGCTCATCGGCGTACCGCTTTCGGTGTACCGCTTGCTAAATAACGTCGCCGGTACTGAGCAGCTACTGAGCCGCCCGGGGCGAACATTCCGCTGTCAGGAGACCTTGCCAGATTCGTAAATTTCAGTGCCCTTTCTCACAAATTTAGAGCCCGACTTGCAGTTCGGAGGCGAAGCACTAACCCCCGTATTCAGAAATGCAACTTCGCTTCAAGTCCGTGCTTGGCTTGAGTTACGGGACGCCTGTTGTGAACTCGCCGAAGCAAACGCAATGAGTGTCCAGGGCATGTTCACCGCCAGGCGTCCTTTAAATCAAGTCAAGCATGGGCTTGAAGCTAAGTTGCATTTCTGAATAGGGCGGTAAGTTTGCTTGGTGGAGCAATGCCGCTGCTAATCCCGTCGGTCATTTTTCCGACCTGTAACATTCCACATCGCTTAGGAACTGGAAAACAGTACGAGAGACCCGGAGCTCTTCACCTTTGAAACTGACATGAAGAGACGACATACAAATATTCCAATGCGGGCTTTGTTTTGTTTATCTTTTTTTTTTTGCTCGCCGCCTGCCCACCTGTAGCAGACGATGTGCGCCTGCGAAAACCGTCTACTGACCGCAGCGCAAATTTTGCGTCATGACGCGGAGAGGCGGTGAACTACGATCCAAGCGCGCCGGGCGGCACACCTTCCCATCTATCCACCGTAAGGTACTGGGCAATGACTAAATAAACAATATTAAGGTGTTCGACTGCAGGATTCGAACACAGGACCTCTGTATCACAGAAACGCGATGTTGAAACCATTACACCACGGACACATGCATCCAGAAGCTGCATAGAACGCCCTTATGAATTTCTCGCGGGCTAGTCCAACAAATATGTTGCTCGGATGCTTGTTTCGTGCATGTTTTTTATTGAAACTAGTATTGTATGGAACAGCGTTCGAAGGAAAGGCGTTCCTGGAACTAGTTTCCTTTTGGAGGAACGGAGCAACGCCACCATTTCGTTAAGGGTCCGTGGAACTGTACCGGGTAGACTGGTTAGCTTACGAAGGAACGGCCGAAGGCACGGCGTTCCTTCCGTAAATGTTTAACGGCATTGAGCAAACGCACGCACTTACGCAGCACATCACGCAGGGTGGATGGGCGACCACGTGTGGCACAAGGAACTACCCGCTTGCCTGTCACGTGACTTGTGTGGCATTTGGTTTCGGTGAGTTCGTCGTGGTATTTTTTTTATTACCAGGGTTCAAGATTGCCACGTGACGCTCCCTCTTGTAGTTTCTTTCCTCCAGGCCAGCATACCAGCCTGTCGCAGAGGACCCATGACGTCAGGATCTCAGCGCCACTCGAAGGACTTGGGTGCGGAAGGAAAATTTCCACTTCTCACATCCTCACGGGCCCAGACCCTTTCAGCCGATGCACAGGATGAGCTGTGGCGATACTTGCCGGTACCATTTCACTACCCGCTGTCGCAGATGAAGAACTTCGAGAGACTGAACCAACTTTTCCTCAAGTACAACACGACAGTACGCTCAAGCGCTTCGGTGGAACGGCTCTTGAACATTGCCAACGATCTGCAGCCGAAAAAAATGGTTCGTCTGTCGTACACCAACATCAGGATGCAACTCTTTCTGGGTTCAAACAAGGAACTTTACTAAGTTGCGGATATGTTTTCTGGATTTTTCCCACTCTTACTGCAATATTGAATCAGCATTCATTAAACGCATATGTATTATTCCTTTCGATGGGGTTCTTGTGCAAGAAAGTTTATTATATTTTTGCATGTGATAACTTTCTATTTGCACATCTGCAAGCATCCTGACTGCGCATTTGAAGACCGAAGTGGAAAGTTACATATGTGTTGCACTTGTAACAGACGAGCACGAAAGTTGCAGTGAGTCATGTCAGGAGTATGTCGGGTGCTCCACAAAAAAAAATCGTCTCGGAGCGTTTATTTGGAGTTTTTTATCTCAGATTTTCTGCTGCTGGCGACGTGCAAATTCATATAGTATACATAGTTCGATATGAGTTCTTATTGCTCATTTCATTTTGCTTCAGGATTATCCGACACTATAGACTAAATCAAAAATCAATGTAACGGACTATTCTAACGACACGTTCCAATGTTCGAAAATGCAGACTAGAACGACAGACCTTTCAGAATAAAGGAACTTGTAACGGAACTCGTTTCAAATTGGGAAGAACGAGGAACAAGCTCTCGTTCAGTTTAGAGAAAGTGTAACAACACAGATTCAAACGAATGACAGACTAATGTTGCCATGACGACAGATTTCTAACAGACAGTGTACAGACAGACATCACTTTGCAGATGACAGACAAGCCTGACATCACAGACAGTGGGCCGGGCCAGTATGCAGACCCAGGGATCGACCCCACAGTTTTGACTAACGGACTCGGACACAGAAACTGCCGACCACGGACTGATAAAGTTTGACGGACGGGCGTTCGTTACGGTGCACTTCATGCACGGTGCATGGGCCAGATTTCCATTTCGTCTCTATGCAAATTCGGCCGCCGCGGCCGGGATTTCATCCCGTAACCTCGTGCACAACGTAACAGCACCTAAGCCACCATGGTGGGTCTATATTAGTTCTACATTTTATCTTAAACAAGTTTTAAGAAAGTGGCCCAATCGATATGAAGGAAAAAAGCCGGCAGTTCCCATGCCCTGTGGGAATTTATGTTATGCGAAGCAGTGTGTGGGGAGCTGGCTATGCCGCATCTCTTGTCGTTCAGCCAAGCGTTATGAGGCGGACCTACGTGACACGCATATCGTGACATTCATGGCATGACCTATTATTTATGTTCATCATACACTCTTGTCATACTATGCCAATTTTTGTACAAACCAAGTTAACGAAACGACCACGAGAGCACCAAGGTGGAGTGGCTAGCAGACAGACAGACAGACAGACAGAGACAGACAGACAGACAGACAGACAGACAGACAGACAGACAGACAGACAGACACAGACAGACAGACAGACAGACAGACAGACCGACAGACAGACAGACAGACAGACAGACAGACAGACAGACAGACAGACAGAACAGACAGACAGACAGACCAACAGACAGACAGACAGACAGACAGACAGACAGACCGACAGACAGACAGACAGACAGACAGACAGACAGACAGACAGACCAGACAGACAGACATACAGACAGACAGACAGACGACAGACAGACAACCAGACAGACAGAACAGACAGACAGACAGACAGACAGACAGACAGACAGACAGACAGACAGACAGACAGGGGGGAGACAGACAGACAGACAGACAGACAGACAGACCAGACAAGACGACAGACAGACAGACAGACGACAGACAGACAGACAGACAGACAGACACAGACAGACAGAACAGAACAGACAGACAGACAGACAGACAGACAGACACAGACAGACAGACAGACAGACAGACAGACAGACAGACAGACAGACAGACAGACAGACAGACAGACAGAC
The DNA here is from genome assembly GCF_013339745.2 of Dermacentor silvarum. Lineage (NCBI taxonomy): Eukaryota > Metazoa > Arthropoda > Arachnida > Ixodida > Ixodidae > Dermacentor > Dermacentor silvarum. The sequence continues at coordinate 78,495,060 of NC_051155.1, forward strand.
AGACAGACAGACCAGACAGACAGACAGACAGAGACAGACAGACAGACAGACAGACAGACAGACAGACAGACCAGACAGACAGACAGACCGACAGACAGACAGACAGACAGACAGACAGACAGACAGACCGACAGACAGTACAGACAGACAGACAGACAGACAGACAGACAGACAGACAGACAGCAGACAGACAGACAGACAGACGACAGACAACAGACAGACAGACAGACAGACAGACAGACAGACAGACAGCAGACAGACAGACAGACAGACAGACGACAGACAGACAGACACAGACAGACAGACAGACAGACAGACAGACAGACAGACGACAGACAGACAGACAGACAGACAGACAGAACAGACCAGACAGACAGACCCGACAGACAGACAGACAGACAGACGACCGACAGACAGACAGACAGACAGACCAGAACAGGACAGACAGACAGACAGACAGACAGACAGACAGACAGAC
>NC_051155.1:78495637-78536293 GCF_013339745.2 Dermacentor silvarum
AAGAAGCAGAGAAGTGTTAGCCCGTGAACTGCTCGAGGCGTATCACATAAGGAGGAAGGGTGATGGTTGTGTCAGCGTGCCTTCTGTTTCCCTCTACAAAAGTGAATGTTTGTTTTTAGATAGCGCAGTGAGGTAGCTTGCGACACGTGCTGCGCCCTTGTCTTTGTGCGCATTTTTGGAAATGTATATATTTGGGTGATGGTGCTGGTAATAAAACTAGTTGAAAGTTTGGCGCCCTATCCTGTCTCCCCTTGGTTTTCCGTTTTCTTTCCTTGCGCTACAACTCATTTGTTCATCATTAATCTTCTTCAATTCATCGTTATTGTTCTTGAGCCGCTCGTAAATACAGTCAATCTGTCGCAATGTCGCGGCATTGTTTTCTAGCACCGCACTTGCCTCTTGAATGATCCTGGTGTTTTGGGCCCTTCTTGTGGCTCGCTTCAACTTGAGCTTATCCATGGCGGTCCGCTGATCCGTATACCTCCGTGGTTCGTGGCAGTGGTTCCAGTCGGTAGCCACCAGCGAAGTCCCTTGACGGTAGCTCCCGGCTGTCGCCTACCGGGTTCTTCGGCACCAAATGTTAGAGTACGTGGCACACGGAACAGCCGACAAAAACTCGAGACTCAGAGAGGCGTTTATTAGCATCCACCTCAGCCCAGAACGTCCAAGATGGCCGGCTAGTCCCTTCGAACGCGCTCACGCGCTCCCTGGCCCGATCCTCGTCCTCTTCTTTCTTGTAGGAAGAACGCGGGAAATTCAACACCTGCAAACCAGTGGACCCCATCGCCACGCAGCTACAGCCCTCACAAGGCCGCGGCTTTTCTGTGGATCCGACTGCCTTCTTCAGCACATCGGTACCCCTCAAGCCATTCGCAACATCGCCATCGTCTGGGACATCAACCTTGTCAAACTATTTAAACTTTGACATCAAACGTCACTGGTTCAGTGGGCATGGAAGCAGTACAACTTTGGCAATGGGTTACGAGCCACGCTTTCATGTTATACAGGTTGGTCAAACATTTGCCATTTATACTAAGAAGATAAGTAATCGTTTTTTACTGCTGCTTTCACGCCCACAAGTGTTGTATGATTTGTCTCGCGAGTGCACTGACGTCTTTTATTCGTTACTTTTATGTTGTGGTGACGTTGAAGTGAATCCGAGACCCCCTATGAAAGTCCCTGGGCCAGCAGATCACGCTGAGCATAGTACCGTTTCTGATGACTTGCGCCATAAAGAAATCGTGTCGATGCTTTCTAAGATTAGTGAACGCTGCAATTCGTCTGATGCATTGCAGTCCAACTTAGTGAAGGCAATTGATGAGGTCCAAACTAACCGTAACGTTTGTTGAGGTCCAAAGCGTCGGTTGAGATTATAGGACTAAGGCGGTTGAGGACCTCGAAAGGGAATTGCAGATTACGAATGAGGCAATTGACACCATCACTCAAACAAATGACGTGTTGGTGACGTGTTTGAATGAACTTGAGCACACAGCACGAAGAAACAACTTGGTGTTTTTTGGTATGCCCTGATAAAAATGAGACCTCGCAAGCGATCGAAGAGGCAGTCATTAATTTACTCTCGAGTACTGTTGACTCAGACCTTGACGCGAACGCGATAGAAAGAGCCCATCGTTTAGGTGATCCATATGTAAATGAAAGAGGTTGCTCTGTCACAGTTACACTTTCAACATTTAAAATAAAAGAACTTGTTGTGGTGGGGTGATCGAGGTTGAGAAGCCATAACGTCTCGGTATTAGAGGACTACTGTCAGGCGACAAGAACTGCACGCAAGATGCTACTTAATTATGCCAAATCGTTGCCCGGTAGACTTTCTTTTCAGCTCCGTTACGACAAGCTTATTGTTAACCACAAAAAAATTGCCTATGACGCTAGCACGGATGCGGTTTGGGAAACTACTGCTCATGTTCGCACCGATGGCAGCAGAGCTCGAAACGAAGATAGGACGAACTTTTTCTCTTGTGACAACTGCGACCGTCATACATGTTCATCTTTTCATTCTGCCCATCTGTCACATGCGCAGACATCTAATGCTACTTCTTAACAATCAGTGAAGGGAAGCGGCAGCGGAAAAGCATCGCGTCCTACCTCTGTGCTGTATACCAACATTCGTAGCATCATGAAGAAGCGTGACGCTTTCGAGGGTCTTATCGATGCATGTGAAGCCGACGTGATCGCTGTAACCGAGACACGGTTGAATTCTATTAATGGTTCGCGACAGTGACATGTTCAATATTTCCAAGTCGTTGCAAATCTATCGCCGCGATCAAGATGGAAGACACTTCGCTTGCAATTTCAAAACGTTTCAAGTCTTTCCTCATTAACCTGACGTCTACGTTGGAAGTGATATGGTGTGGGGTGGTTGCTAACAATAAGACGCACGTATGTGGCGTCTGTGACCGTCCTGCAGATAGGGACATTAGCTTTGTTCATGAGTTACACGATAAGATTAATTCAAATAAAATGCACTACCCATCAGCGCCAATAACCATTCTAGGCGATTTTAATTATCCTTCTATAGCGTAGACGTCACCATTACCACAAGTCGTGCCATTTTATTCTAACAGCGAATGCTTCCTTGATACCGGCAACCTTTTTAATTGAACGCAGATGGTGGCTATTCCAACTCGTGTTACCAGTACTTCATCGCACACTCTCGACTTGGTCCTGACATTATGTTTCTTAATAGCAGCACGCCTGCTGCTACTAAGGAACGCAAGGTAATCTACCACTACAATGCCGCAAACTTCGAAGGAATTAATCAAGAACTGCCTCTATTTTTTGACACTTATATGATTTTGATCACAGAGCCATACAGGAAAACTTGAATTTGTTTTTTAACAAACTTTATTAACTTATTCGAATTTTTATTCCTCCAAAGTTTTTACCTGTAAGCTGTTCCACACCCTGGTATTATACATAGTTGAAGCGTACTTTAACAAAAAGAAACGCTTGTTTCGTGGGGCGAAATTGCAAGGTACTGACGAACGCTGGCGTACCTACGAATCTGCTACACAAGTTTATTCTTTGGCCGTGTCAGACGCTAAAGCTAACTTTCTATCAAAAAACCCTACCTTCAATGCTTGTCAATAACCCGAGGAAGCTTTGGAAAACTGTCACAAAAACCAAGAACAATGAAATTGTACTTGTTGACACTGATGGCCTTCCCGTACCTGCCAGGAATTGTGCAACACTCCTGAATAAAAATTTTGCCCGCAATATTTTAAATTCGTCTACTAGCACGTCTGTTCCTTTGTCAATGCGCAATTATTTAACTGTGTCTCCAATAGAGATCGAAGCTCCTGGCATTGTTAAAATGATTGAATCCCTCCGAATGTCTTCTGCTTGCGGTGTTGACAATATTAATTCAAGATTTCTTAAAGAAACAAAACTCTACTCATCTCTTTTCTTGTGTAAAATATTTCAACAATCTTTGGATCAAGGTGTGGCGCCTCGTGCTTGGAGACAGGCGAAGCTCGTTCCCCTACATAAATCTGGAAGCAAATAATCTGTCAATAATTACCGACCTATTTCTCTCACTTGTATACTATGTAAGATTCTGAAGCACATAATCTTATCTAATCTGGTCGCCTTCCTAGAATCTAATTCGTTCTTTAGCAAGTCACAGCATGGGTTCAGGAAATTATACTCATGTGAAACACAGTTGCTCTGCTTTACCCATTCCTTACACGTCCGTCTAGGACGTGGTTCCTGGGTCGATTGTATCTTTTCGGTCTTTCCCAAGGCATTTGACAAGATTAACCACCACCTATTTCTTCACAAGCTTAGCAGCCTAAACATTGACAGCAGAATTCTTACTTGGATTGAATTTTTTTAAGCAATCGCTCACCTTACGTTGTTGCCAATAATTCCACCTGAATGTCATCTCATATTACCTCTGGCGTAACCCAAGGCTCTGTATTGGGCCCTTTACTTTCCTTCACCTATATTAATGATTTACCCGACTTTATAAGCTCCTCAATTCACCTCTTCGCAGATGACTGTGTTGTTTACCGCGAAATTTCAAGTAACCTAGACGTTAGTTCACTGCAAAACGATATCTCTAATATTGCTCATTGGTGATGAACTTGGCACATGGAACTTAACACTAATAAATGCAAAGTTTTGCGTGTTTCACGCACTAACGGACCCTCTGCTACCTATACCCTAAATAACACTACTCTAGAATCTGTTACTTCTTATAAATACTTCGGAGTTCATATCACGTCTGATCTAAGCTGGAAATATCACATCAACTGCGTTATTAAGAATGGTAACTGTAAGCTAGGGTACCTACGACGTAACTTTAGTAGAGCTCCTGTAAGTGTGAAACTAACAATGTATAAAGCACTAGTCCACTCAAACCTTGAATAAGCATGTTCCATTTGGGACCCCTTTCAATCGCACTTAACTTATTCTCTTGAAATGATACAGAATAAGGAAGCACGTTTTATATTATCCAACTACAATCGTACTAGCAGTATCACGTCGACGAAACGCACCCTTTCCTTGCAGTGCACTTGTTTCACGTCGCAAAGCATGTCGTCTTACGCTTTTCCGTAAGATATACCATAATCCAGTTTTAGAAACCCCGTGCGTTAGGACCTCATCTTATCGTTCAGTCCGCTTAGATCACCACCATACGGCACACATTACTACTTGCCGCACTAACACTGTTTTTATTATTCCTTCGTCCCGCACACGTCCAGTGACTGGAACCACCTTCCCTCAGATATCGTTTCCATTTCGGACCATGATCTATTGTGTACAACCATATGCAATTATTTATTTGATGACGCATGAAGTGTGTTTCTTCTTAACGCGGTTCTTTGCATTGGAGCTTCATTCCTACTTTGTGTTGTATTAATCTAACATTGTCTCGTCCTGTGCATACTAGATATTATTATTATTGCACATATTATCACATTTGGTATTTTACTAATTATTTGTGTACCCCACTCCCCTCTGTAGAGCTCTGTGCGCTTGGGGGTAAAATAAATAAATAAATAAAACCTTTTTATTTATAAGTTTACGGTAATTACTCATCTCCGCCAGTCGTAAATCTAAAGAAAATACTCGAATAAGAAAAAAGCTATAAAGCATTCTGGGGAACGTCCGATTTAGCAGAATTTCGATTGTCATGAAATGTGCAATCGCTTTTTTCAACACGTAAAGATAGCCTTCGAATAGCGAAAATAGCCACGTGACTACGCGTTGGGGCGCCTCGATTGCCGTATTCTAAGCCGTTCCGCGTGTAAACTAAAGCCGTTTTTAAGTAAGAGCGTGATCATAAAGAAAGTGACAGGGCGGAAACTATTTGAAGTTCTTCATTTTAATTTCGCTATGTGGCTTTCGGTAGTGCAAACTCGACGAAGCACTTGTCTGAACATCAAAGCCTGCCTCACTGTCTTGCGAGTTTTTCACTGGCAGAGCGCTAACTTAGAAAAATGTCTTCGTTCATGCATGGCACGCTTAAGAGGAACCTTTAACTCGGGGCCTCCTATCTAAATATACGGGAAAGGAGCAATCGGTTTTCTCGGCAACCTCTGCCCCAAATTTGATTAGGTTTATTGCAAATGAAAAGAAAAGTTACATTCTAGTGACTGTTGCCAATGGTTGATTTATGTCATCAATATGTTAATATATATTTAAAAAATCAAGGATCTTCATAAAAAGAAACTATCATATGTACAACTTGGTGACTCAGTAATGAAAAATATAACAATCCTGTAAATTGCACCTATAGTAGTACATCTAAAGCGGGACAAAAGTGATATATTATACATGGCTCGTGAATAGACTTCTAATTTGTGAGTAGAACTTCCGCAAAATCCTTGTAAACAATGTACCAATTCGCGTAAGATATAAACTAACATTGTCCGCTTTGAATGTTCTTAAGGATGCCGTTTACAGAACGGCGATATCTGTTCTAGGTGCAGAGCTACGAATTCGTAAACTTGGTGCTAATATATTTTTCAAACTTACCAATTCTTTAACATTCTATTAAAGAAATTTAGGCCCTAAATCGAAATTCCCCTTCCAACAGTCTCTAGAATTCAACTTTCTTTCTCAAGTGCAGCAAAGTTCGTTAAAATAGGCCCAGCGGTTATGTCACAAAAGCGTTTATGCCTTTTACATGCATTTGAATAGGCGGCATCGGAGTTCGGTGCGAGCTAAAGCTTCCTCTTAAGAGAACTTCAATCGCGGAGTGCAGACGTCTAATGACGTGGGTATTTGGAGACGTGGGGGCCGTGGGCACGAATTATGCAGCTAAAGTGAATGCAAGACAATATTGATTTAACTGCAAGAGTGGCCGAAAACGGGCTTATACTCGCGTTCCCTTGTAGCGCACTCGAACGTTTAGACGTTGGGTGAATTTATCTGGGATATCATATTTATTCGAACTTGCATATTGTACGTAGGCGTATGACAACGCATATAAATGAAAGAGCAAACAACCGACCACCATCGACTTCGGACCTTCTCGAATACGAGTGAAAAAGCCAAAAATAAACCTATCCGCTTCAATAAGCGTTCAAGCTAGATAATGGGAGCATTTTTGTTTATTTTTTTTCAGGAATCAACCATTTTAAATTATCCAGCTTGCGTCGTTGCTAGGAAGGCCTGGATGTAGGCTCGCCATGCCATTGCTATCGGAATGGCGCGGCCCACGCCCCATCGGTGTTTCACACAAGTCAGAGCGCCATATATGTTTGCTTGAGTGTGGCCGAGACATCTAATGCATGTAGATGGCAAACCACTTGGTCGTCGGCATAAATTCTCTGGCAAAGTAAAGGTTTCTCCACGCATGCCCTCGAGTCGCCTTGCACTCGAGGCCCTGTCCCCAGACTTCCGGTTATGCGCGGTAATTTATCGACGAAATTACAGCCCACGCAATCGCTGAGCACTCAAGAGCTAGTGTTATGGCGAATGTGGGAGATCTAATTCAGGCTTGTAGAATAGTTCCCCGACACTGAAACCTTTCAAGGGAAAGAACAACTCCTCGGTTGCATAAGGCGCATCTATAACTAACGTCACCGAGGTTTGGGCTACTGAGTACAATGTATTAGACCAAATAAACATTGCCAGATCATTCCACAGTATAGTAAGCACGATGAACGCATTTGGGGCCGAATTCAGCTATAGCTGCTCTTTGCCATAACAAGAGGAAAATTATCTGCCACTGAAAATGGCCACTCTAAGATTACAAAAGAAAATGCTTTAATTTCTCGGATGCTGAGCGGAATCCACGTCACGAGGGTCGCTCAAGCACAGCAACCCGACGCTTCAGCAGGCAGCGCCACAAATGCACCTGGTTTGTGCCGCTTTGTCAACGAACGTATTTCACGTCAAGACATTCGCGAGCTGCGCCATTAATACCACAGTATGCGCCGCTCTAAAATGCACCTCTCGCCGACTTCGGTCACTGAGTATGTGCCACTGAGTGTACGGAAAGCGAGGGAACAATTCTCAGCGCTAGCAGGCGCCAACGCTACACGCTTCTGGTCTCTGAGGCCGTGCGCGCACTTCTCGGCAGGGCCACTAGATGTCGCGGCGTGTCCGGATAGAAGCGCGTGAGAGGAGCCCGGCGGCCGCGTGGCGCGTTCCTCAGCCTGCGCACGCACAGGCGCGCCATGTATTTCGGAGACCACGCGAACGCTTCGCTGCGGCAGCGCTAGATGGCACCGACTGTTCTTAGGGTAGCCCGAAAGAGGAATCCCGCTCAGTACACGCCTCATACGTAATTCGTTTCGACGGAGGCAATACGTTGTTTCGGTATATTGATTCAATGCTAAACGCATTACCGTCAACAGCCATTGTGTGATAGGTTCTACCGAAATTTTTCATCTACCTTTCTCTTTGCAATTTAAAAGATGTATCTGATAGGCACTTTCACAATGATGCTGCCGACAATATTCGTTCGGTCATAAGGACCAGCAAAGACATTCACACTACATTTGCTTGCGCAACTATTCATTGTGCAACACACGTTAAGAAAGTCCTTGCCAGCCGGAAAGCACTCGGAAACTCCTGGTTCGCCCAGAGAGGACCTCACTTATGACGTCAATGTCTTCGTTTATACGAAGTAGTAAATGGCAAAGGCACGCCAATTCTTCAAACAGCCAGGAAATGCTTCTTCGGGAATAGCAGAGCGCCATCAATAAATGCAAACTCATACAGTTCAAACGGTCTGCCAGTTACCCGTGATGGCGGAGCATCAGACCCTTTACTGCATCCATGATGATGCAGTAAAGGGACTTACACAGGTGGTATCAATGCAACCGAGAAAAAATGTAAAGTAATGTGCGTACCTTAATAGCACTTTACAGCACTGTAATTCGTGCAAGAAATTGTGAAGCAATATGATCAAGTTTTTACGATATCTGTTTTCACTGTATTCCCAGTTTTAATAATTTCTGAGTGAGGTAAACATCCAGTGAGCCTAGACGCAGCCATGGTATCGTACATTATTTCGCTTTTAAAACAAATAAAAACTTCAGAGTGATCACTGAGTCATTCCAATATGTTTTTTTACAACTCCATTGACGCTCATCGGTCTTTCATTCAAGATAAGCTTGAAGGCATTGACCATTGGTGATCTTCTGTAACCTTCACAAGCTCTTCTCCTTTTTCTGAAAGGTGCGCACTTAAGGACGTCTACACGTTTTCTCATTTTCCCTGAATTACTTCAGGATCAATTTCGGGAAGTCGCAGCAAATACTACGCCACGACCTTTCCGCTTAAGAGAAGCAAGAGTAGGGCCCTTCGCTTCTGCCGTCACTGTTTTCTCGCGGATAGTCACGTATGGGGAGGATTCTTCTGATCACCGTCCAGCGCTCTAAAGAACAAGTGCGCCACGTGTCTTCATTCCACTTCTCTTTGAAGCTGGTTCTCATATGGCAGGAGTGAAACAAGTGTTCGGGAAAAAAAGAGAAAGACAAGAGAAGAGACAGAACATGTGCACTCGAGTCCATTTTGAGGGAAGATAAGCTCCTCCTCAGTGGCTTCATCGAGAGTGACGAGCGCAGTATTAGGCCTTGTTTGGGGTCACGTATAGCCGCGAGAAGTCAGCGTTGCTTGTGTGAGACCAACGAGCTTGGAGAAGCGTTGCCCGATGGTGATGAGAAACGGGAAGCAAGGCGACGTGCAACAGAACGATATTTCTGATCACTCTTTCTAAGAACCAACGAAGACGACAGAACGCAAAGTGCACTCTGCCAAGGAATGAATAAAACAGTGCCAGAATGGAGCCAATCTTTGGAGTAGCAGAGGGCTTGCGAAAAAGAAAAAAAAACGGGAAGCAAAATATGGCAGTCCTCTGCGGAACTACGTTAATGTGCGACAAGAATGATGCCACTGTAGGCGTGTGATCCAAGAAAATGCCGCTTTGTTTTACTTCATGGCAAATTTCAAAGCACGCAAGAACACCATTGGTAGGTTGGTACTTAACAGGACAACATTATAAAAAAGGGAATGCCTAGCTTAATATACTCTAAAGGAGGTCTGGCTCTTGGGCTAGTTGGTCTTGCATTTTAATTATGGTAGTTCAGCGCGAATTATTACACCGACACAAAAGACAGGTGGCATTCAAAAAGACACGCGAAATGGCACGTGAAAAAAGCCCGCAAGAAAGACCTTCGTGTTTTGCGGGCTGAATTCAACGCTTGGGGAAAAAAACTTTCATGTAGCACGTATGTTGAACGCACGGATAGCCGCCTCGCCCATCTTTTGGAGGGTAAGGCCTCCATCCTAGCTCGATGGAAAGGGCAGCGCCTAAACCGTCGCCTCAGAAGTAAGATCTCTAAACTTAATACAGCCATCGGGAAGCATTGTCAAACCCTCAGCCGGCAACAGTGGACTGAGCTGTGTAACACGATGGATGGAGAACTTCATCGCCCATCTCCGTGGAAACTCCTTAGACACCTGCTTGACAATACTACCACCCGCACTGCCCAACAGGATCGGCTGCAGAAACTACTTTATACGGAGACCCTTAAGCAAGGTCCACAGCGAGTGCTTGACTACCTCTGCACCAGATATATCTCCAGGGGTCAAGTCAGTCCACAAAGAAATTACATCGGTAATCCCAACCCTACACTAGATGCTGATTTCAGCGCATCTGAAATACATGCTGCTCTTCGCAAGCTTAACGGTCGTTCTGCTACAAGCCCAGACGGGGTCACTAACAAAACCCTTCGCAATCTCGATGACGAGTCCGTGTCCCATCTAACTGACTGCATCAACAATTGCTGGCGCAATGGCGCCATCCCAGCTGCCTAGAAGACTGCCAACGTTATCCTAATCCCAAAGCCTGGCAAACTATCTAGCCTCAACAACCTAAGGCCCATCTCCCTCACTTCATGCATAGGCAAAGTGATGGAACACGCCTTCTTAGCACGCATCAACACACACCTCGAAGACAACTCTATCTATCCCCACACCATCATTGGATTTTGCCCTCACCTTTCTACTCAAGACGCTATGTTGCAGCTCAAACATCAAGTACTAAACGACCGTTCCCGTAACACAAAAGCCATCCTCGGACTCGACCTCACTCAAGCCTTTGACAGCATTTCCCATGAAGCTATCCTTGACCAGGTCTCCCACCTCCACCTGGGAGAGCGATCCTACAATTACATCCGTGACTTCCTTTGCAATCGCACGGCCACCCTATCGGCCGGGGATTTACGATCAGACCAGCTTCCTATTGGCAGCAAAGGCACCCCGCAAGGTTCAGTTATCTCTCCCATGCTTTTTAACTTAGTCATGATTGGCCTTGCCCAGCAATTGCAACGAGTCGACAATATCAACCATACCATCTACGCCGATGACATCACCATCTTGGCGTACCGAGGCAGTGATGGACAAGTGGAGTCAGCCCTACAAACGGCGATTGGCACGGTTGAAGCCTATCTCCAAGGAACCGGACTGCGCTGTTCGCCGGCTAAATCGGAGCTTCTTCTCTACAAGCCCATTCAGCGGGGACGCCCTCCCAAACACCAATCTGAGCACCGACCCTGTGACTCTATCACCTTACGCCTTCAAGATTACCACACGTCCCTAGTATCCGGGTCCTCGGTATCATCATCTCTACCAACGGATCCAATGCCTTGGCTCTCAACAAGATCTGCGCCCAATCTCAAAACACCCTACGCCTCCTTAAACGCATCTCCAACCGACGAGGGGGACTCAAAGAAGAAAGCCTTCTCCTTCCGTGCAGTCCTTTGTCATATGCCACATCACCTACGTTGCTGTGTACCTCAACTGGTACCGGGCTGAGCAAAACAAGCTCGACACCCTCATACGAGGGGTCTACAAGCAAGCACTTGGCCTCCCGCATTGCACCAGTACTGAACTCTTCAACCAACTAGGAGTTCACAACACCCTCGCCGAAATCACTGAAGCACAACAACGCTCTCAGCTTGAACGGCTCACCCTTACTGAAACGGGACGCTTTATTCTATCTACGCTTGGCTTTACTTACCATCAGCAACAGGGCCCCAAACAATCGATCCCGATTGACCTCCGTAGCTGGATCCACACAGACCCTATTCCTAGAAATATGCACCCTGAATATAACAGGGCCCGGCGCCAAGTTCGCGCCGGAGCTATCATAAAAGCCCTTGCTCATGTACCTGGCGTTACATTTGTCGATGCAGCACAATATTCCCATGGCACACGATTTGTGGCCGTCGCCACACGCGATGGAGTCCTACACCACGCCTCCAGCGTCACTACCCCCACTGCCGAAACGGCTGAAGAAGTGGCCATCGTCCTGGCCACTCTAGATCCCATCTGTCACACCATCGTGTGTGACTCTCGCTCAGCCGTCACTAACTTCAGCAAAGGCCGCATTTCTTCTCAAGCTCTTCGTATCCTCCGCCAGGCACCACACTCTAAAGAAAGCATGATCTCCCTGACATGGATCCCGGCCCACGCAGGCACTGTCCACCCACACCTCCCCAACCTCAACGAGGTCACCCACTCCATTGCACGAGGCCTAGTCAACCGCGTCGGAGACACTGGAGACGAGTTGGGCACCAGGGATAATCTGACTGCTTATAACGACCTTGTTAAGGCATTTTACCTTAGTCGCCGAAGCTTCCCCCCACCTCACCCCAAGTTCAGCCGGGCGCAGGCTACCACCCTGCGTCTGCTACAAACAAATACGTACCCTTCACGCGCCCGCCTCCACCTTATATTCCCTGAAGTTTACAACACCCCCAACTGCCGGTGCTGTGGCACTCACCCGGCTACGCTTCCGCATATGCTGTGGGAGTGCCCAGCACAGTACACACAAAGTAACACCACGACCCTCTTGTCGAGGTTGCGTGAGGCTCTGCGGAGCTCCGCCCTCGACGACCAAACCTGGGCGACCCAGCACGCCCGTGAGGCGGCGGTGAGGCAAGCCCTCGACGTCCCCACATGGGAGGCTTAGGCCCGGCCATTTTAAAGTGCTGGTTCCACAATAAAAGTTTATTCCTCCTCCTCCTAGCACGTATTGAGCAACTGAAAAATGGATCGGAAGTTTTTCACTATGGCCTACATTTTCTGATTGACAATGTTGCTTTGAATACAATATTTGAGAAGGTAATTAATTCATACCTATTTATGCAATTAGGCAAAATACATATTGTCCGACTTGCCCAAGCGATGGCAAACAGCATTACCGTGGTTATGTCCAGCTACGCGGCACTCGCATATATATATATATATATATATATCTATCATCAGCCTATATTTATGTCCACTGCAGGACGAAGGCCTCTCCCTGCGATCTCCAATTACTCCTGTCTTGTGCTAGCGTATTCCAACTTGCGCCTGCGAATTTCCTAACTTCATCATCCCACCTGACATTCTGCCGTCCTCGACTGCGTTTCCCTTCTCTTGGTATCCATTCTGTAACCCTAATGGTCCACCGGTTATCCATCCTACGCATTACATGGCCTGCCCAGCTCCATTTCTTCCGCTTAATGTCAACTAGAATATCGTCTACCCCCGTTTGTTCTCTGATCCACACCGCTCTCTTCCTGTCTCTTAACGTTACTCCTAAGAGTTTTCGTTCCATCGCTCTTTGTGCGGTCCTTAACTTGTTCTCGAGCTTCTTTGTTAACCTCCAAGTTTCTGCCCCATATGTTAGCACCGGTAGAATGCAATGATTGTACACTTTTCTTTTCAACGACAGTGGTAAGCTCCCAGTCAGGATTTGGCAATGCCTGCCGTATGCACTCCAACCCAATTTTATTCTTCTGTAAATTTCTTTCTCATGATCAGGGTCCCCTGTGAGTAACTGACCTAGATAAACGTACTCCTTTACAGACTCTAGAGGCTGATTGGCGATCCTGAATTCTTGTTCCCTTGCTAGGCTATTGAACATTATCTTTGTGTTCTGCATATTCATCTTCAACCCAATTCTTACACTTTCTCGAGTAATGTCCTCAATCATTTGTTGTAATTCGTCTCCATTGTTGCTCAATAGGACAATGTCATCTGCAAACCGAAGGTTGCTGAGATATTCGCCGTCGATCCTCACTCCTAATCCTTCCCAGTCTAAGAGCTTGAATACTTCTTCTAAGCATGCAGTGAATAGCATTGGAGAGATTGTGTCTCCTTGCCTGACCCCTTTCTTGATAGGTAACTTTCTACTTTTCTTGTGGAGAACCATATATATATATATATATATATATATATATATATATATATATAATTTTGGCACAGATTACACAAACACCCTGTTGAGCATGCTTTATACTCGACTCTTTCCTCGGTAGCGCCGCTTTTATTTTTTAACTCCACAAAGCCCAACACATCATTTTTCGTACGCTGAATTTTATGTCACATTTAAATACTGCAAACTTAATGTAGAGCCCAGATTATATTTTTTATATGCTGGAAGGAGTCTTTAGTTGGCTAGTCCACGAAATCAATTACCAATGACTAATTACCGTACTGATCAATTGTTACTCGATTATCATTTCAATGTTCTCTACGAATATATTCTCTATGACCAAAGAAAAAGGTGAGCAAGTTGTTTTATTTTCTTTGATACGAAAGCGTGTTCGGGCATTGTGGAGTTCAAGATATTGCCAGGTCAAGTAGCTATCTGCATCCAGGCCACTGAGATGCCGTTTTATATTTTGTAGCAGCAGTAGGCACGGTTTTGTAAGGGTTGGTACGCACAGTCTTGATGTGACACTGTGGGGTACATTACGCTGCACTTTTATTTCTCCTCTGTTCTCTAATAAAACAGCGATGCATTGCTCTAGGAGTGCTTAATACATCCACGGCTATGTGAACTTTTCCGCTGCGTATAAAATTGCCGTGCTGAGTTTAATTGAGAATTTTTAACGTTCCATGCCCGATAATAAACAAATACCTAATGCACGAGTTATAAATACGTGACACATTAAAGAACTTAACGCAATAGTGAGTTTTCTTTTTTTTTACATATGCCGACGTAAAGTTAAAACGATCACGTTTACATAATACGCGTAATGCACCGCCTATAGAGGCGCCACTGATGTTCACCTTGCGGTCGCTTTAGAAAGTACGCTTCGGATGCAGTAGCAGACACAACACTTCGCGGCAAGGATGACTTAAATTCGCGGCTGCGATTTCCAATTTTTTCGGGTGCCAGACCGCGACTTTAGCACTGGCGACAGCTTCAAGAATGGCGCGGGCCTTTATGGCAGGTGAAACAGGAGGCTACCGGAGTTCGCGACAAGTCAGTGCGCATACGTGACAGCTGCGGCCCGCAAACAAGTTCTACGAAGACCAGTTATATGAAGTGGAGCTTGTGTAAAGTAGCGTCTTCATTTTGTTGACTAAATCGAAGTCTTGTTCCTTTTTTTTAACAGTGGAGCTGTTTAAGCCGGGCGTAATGTGTCTTCTGAATCCAAAAATGTGGGCCGATGCTGGCGGTAGTGGAGAAAGGGTCCAAGCGCAATGGCACATACTCCTGTGAACTGTGAACTAGCGAGCCTGGTCAAATCTACCTAAGCATGGTTGGGACTGCTTAAGCTTAGTCAGTCATCGATGACCAATCGATAGCCAAACAACAGCTTATCCTCAAAATTTCGGAAAATTCTGGGGATGACTCGATAGTGCTCAGCCTAGCCCAAATACGTGACCAATACCGTGCGATAGTCAATCGATAGCCAATCAATAGGTAAACGATAATCGATCAGTAATCAATAAATTCCAGAAATGCTGGGAATAACTTGGTAGTGCTTAGCTTAGTCCAAATACGTGGTCAATACCTTGCGATAGCCAATTGATAGCCAATCATTAGCTAATTGATCATTGATGAATGATCAATAAATTCCGGGAAATGCTGGGGATGACTTGGTAGTGCCTAGCCAAGCCCGAAGCCAGGACTACAGCTAGGTGCCCATCAGCTCCGCTGTCTCTTTAGCATTGCGTCTCCAGTGCAAGCTGCGCAATTTTTTTTTACCCTTGCCGTAATACTGTTTGTGTACCTGAATAACATGCACACATCGTTGGCCCAGACTTATGTCTCAATGAACTCCGCGCGGCGCGATGCCTGCACACGTTGTAGTGATGTTGCTGCTGATGAACACGTGTGACATCGCTTTATAGCGCGACTAAGAACGCCTCAAGAAGTCTAATTGTGAATTTGATAATAGAAACGCGTACGCTAGTCAATCACCGTCACCAATAACACGGGCGAATAAAAGCGTGAGTTAGCGCTGCAGCGCCGATGCAATTGCACTGTGTACGCACTAAGTAAAATTGAACCTTTAAGGTTGTCTTCTCCTGTCTTTAACCAGCCCCTTACACCCATAGGAAAGGGTGTTTAGGCGAATCAATACGCCCATTTGGTCGGATGATTGTTTTGGAATTGCAACCTTTCTCCCAACTTGTGTTTTGCTCAAATGTACGCTACTTGTTATTTTTACTGCGATATCGTTTATTTTATCACTAGCCTAGTCTTTCCGTAGTCCGCCGAGGTAATCCCAGAGTGTTTTCTAAAACCGGTTCACAAAAAAGTGTAAAAACAAAAATCAGCGCAGTCGGGACCGACAGATTGTGGACCGACAGATTGCCAGTCGGAAGTGTTATCTCTGGACCATTCCGTTGACACAACGCCCTGGGAACAATAAAGCACCTTAAGGGTGTAGAAGTACCTCCAGCTGCTCTGGCTGACTGACGCCACGTTTCTTCAGTGCTTCAGTTTACTTATAAATCAGCAACAAGGTGAAACAATTCAAGCGAAGCTAGCAGTAAAATGTGAAAGCCAGGAAGGAGAGAATAGGACAAAGTAATTGCGCTTTTTTTTTTCACTTTACAGATGGGGGCGCACGACCTTCGGAATAAATGCGATGTTCTTATCGGTAGAATATGGCTCCGCCACGCACCTGTGAATGTTTATTCAAACCGATTCTGCATGAAACAGCACATCACTTACTGCACAAAGTGCTTCGCCGGCCCCAATGATACGCTAAAGAGAACATGCCCCTGAAGAACTATGATTGACTGACGTGTTGTGAATCGCTGTTGGTTGCCAGCTGATCTATAAAATGACACTGTCCTGAAATTACCTAAAAGAAGCCAGTGGTAGAAAGCGAAAAGAAGGTTAGGAAAGAAATGAAAGAGCTATGCCTTTCCACTTCCCCGCCGAAGACGTCATGCACGTGAAGTAGCAGTTGGAATTCCATAGCCTACTGTGACCATATGACGGGCTCGAACAATGACTTGGTGCAAACTACTGGGAAATAGGCACTTATGGCTTTTTACTTGTTTAAAATACCGAAGTGCCTGAGCAGTCCTTAAATGCTACAGGGTGTTTGTTTTGCATTAAACACCCTTTTAGCAGCATGAACTTAGTGAAAAGGTGCAGTAAGGACGTTCGTTTAACAAATGCAACCATTTTCAAAATACTCAGCGAAATGGAGATGCAAAAACTGTGTTTCTAGATCCAACCACTCTCAAATGTGTAATTTTCTTGTGAGTGTACGCGTCGACGAACTGTCCATCCCGCTGCAGTTTTCGCAATTGGAATTTCCCTTAATGACCTGCTTGAAAACGTGCAAAGCTTAAGTCTTGCCAATGTTTGAGTATTTATTTTGCGATTGTTACAGAAAATAGAAGTGACACGGTACATTTAAAGGTAGAGCCGCACCGGCCAAGGTATATGCGCTGGCGGCAAAACTGGGTTGAGTCTTTTGCGACGTACAGATGGCACTCCTACGCCACATGAGATAATATGACAGAATTGGGTTCAGTTCCAAATGCACAAACAAAAAGGCACACAGCTGTTAAACAAGTAACTGACTCTTTCTTGGTAAGTGTGCTCAAACAGCATCAAGGGGCACATTTCACTAACATGAAGTAGGTCTTTCATAGAAAAGCGCACAGTAATGACATATGCAGCAGCTAACAGCCAATACTCGCCTTGACCTACCTATTTTCTAACACATTTCTCAAGGAAGCACAACATGGAATATTTTTTTCGTACAACAAATAACAGTAAAGCTATTAAAAAAGCACATACTTCTACTCATTCCAATAGAACACAGCCTGGTTTAAGGCCCTTGCAAACCAGGCGACGCAAAACACCGTACTTAAATAAGCCATCGGGCGTTTTGCATGAACCAAATAGAATCTTTTCAGGGTGAAGCCACCCATAAAATACATTAAAAATAAATAAAAACTCACGGAAAACCACAATACTCTCTAATGTGAAATTAGAGTGCAGCTGTATACGTGTTTTAATTTCGCGATATATTATCTGGCGCGGACAATCTGTCTCGCATTTCGAGGGGGGAGAAATGCGAAAACACCAGTGTACTTAGATTTAGGTGCGCGTTAAACAACCCCAGTTGGTCCAAATTATTCCGGAGTCCCCCATTATGCCGTGCGTCACAATCAGATCGTGGTTTTGACACGTAAAAACATCTTATTTATCTTTTGTCTCGTGCGGCACGTTGAAAATGGAGCGTAGTCTGGCGCCACTGCGTCGCTAATTGGGAGATCGCGAGAAGCGCTTTTTTCCATATAGACGACGCGCGCTACTCTGGTGCCATCGCGTAGGCATCGTTGCCGCAAGGCATGCCTTAGGCGGCAGTACGTTTTTCTTCTCAGGCTTTCGCCATGCCCTCCTCCTCCTCTAAATTCCACCTCATGGTTCTACTGAACGCTCCTCCTCTGCTTCCCCCCTTGCGCTCTCTTAGCTATTGCCGTCTTTCATCTTCCGCTCCTCCTTCGCTTTCATCTTTCGCTGTGCGCGTTCGCTCGGTCACGAGGAACAGCGTCGACACCGACGTCCCCGCACGAACGGACGCCTGAGAACTGCGCTCTATAACATGAAATAAGTGACAGCTCGTGCGATAATTTAACGGGGCAACATTAAAACAACAAAATCAGTCCTTGCAAGCCTCCGCAGCTTTAACACGCAACACGATGCACTCGTGCAGTCTATATTTAGAACACGGTAAAAAAGTGGCATACGGAAGAAGCGCAGAAAAGCATACTTAGAGAAGGGAAACTGTACCTTCTACAATGCAACGGAAATAAGAGTAGCAGTGGCGTCGTGAAATACGACCGAGAGATGTCACTGTCAAAATCAAAACTAATATCATCATCATTACGTATTGAGCAATATGGCCGCTGCTTTAGCGGCTCGTGGGGCTGGTCGCGCTGCTCGCTCATCGGTTTTGAGCGTTTTGTTACCGAGATCGGGGAGGAATTCGTGTGTACGGTACTCTAACATGACTACAAATATATTTATTTTGCTGCCAAGCGAAATAGTGGCCGGAACTTGAAAAACAAAAACAAAAAAAACGAAAACAAATTACCTTACATTGTTTATTGTTAATGACGAATTAAGCACTACATGGCCGCAATTGTCGTACATGTCAGATGGACTTAATGCTGTCGGTAACTGAGTTTCGAACATACAGAAACACAGATGGAATTTAACGGTTAAATCCTGGGAACCTTTCTCATCGTGTTTGGCGGGCCGCATAAACTAGGGAAAACGAAGCCCCAGACAATGATATTTATGATGGCTAGTTCACTGCTGGTAGCCGTGTTTTACACTATACATATATTCTCTGCGTTCGAGCATTTCACCTAGATTAAAAAAAAACATAAAAAGTGACCGGCAAGGATGTAGTGTCACCAATATAAGCTGCAGCTGCAATGTCCCAGTATTTTCATAGCACACTGGCGAAAGGCATGTTGTGTAGCAAAAAACAAAACAAAAGAAAAACGTTATGCTAAATTTCCCGCGCATATTGTCTGCTCTTTATATTTCTGCTGCACAGTTCGTGTTCAGGTGTGACAGTAAAGGATTCGACACAAGTGGAGTATTCATAGGAAAACGCAGGAATTATGGAGACATCTGTGCTCACAGGAACTGCTGCAAAGATTGTGTGAATAAAAAAAGTTGTCGCAGTTTCACCTGAAAGGCGAAGCATCAATTGCGATAGCAAACTTGTAGAGAGCTATACCGAGTAATGATATTAGCTTTATCAGTTGTATAAACTTGGACATGAAGCAGCGCCGGCAACACGCAGAACTGTTGTCGACGCCGTCGGCGTTTTGCCCGCGTTCGCTCAAAATGCGTGCGGCGTTGGTGACTGTTGCCGGAGCCTCTGATATAAATAGGCACTTGGTACCGCAGCTAAACGTCGCCACCCTTCCCTCCCCCTCCCCCCCCTCCCCCACGGCCTCTCGCGCGTCGGACGAAGGCGCGTTTACTCTAGATATATGGTGATTGTAAAGGAGGAAAGAGACGCCTACTTCTGCAGCCCTTAAGGGAGCACGGCGCAGAACGCGCGTTTGTTCTCTACCGTGCGTTCACTCCCCGTGAAAGCGCGCGCCCCTCGCGCCCTTTCACTCGCACATACAGCGTTCGGCGCGCGGCGACGATTTCATCTCCATTGACGTTATACGGAACCTCACGGCGACGGCGACGCCGACGGCAGAAATCTGCTTTTGAGTGTACATATAATTGCTATCGCAATAAAATTCGTGGACACCTAAGCACTTATGAGTTGTGAATGCGAAATCATTTATGTCCAATTGAATGCCGCTGAGCGGTCCTTCGAGCTATGAAGTCCTCGTGGTCAAGTGAGAGCGTTGAGCCGCTTGGCCAACGCCTCCTAGGTAGCACAAGGTCGGTCACTTCGATCCGTGACGTCATGCTACCTTGTCCGACTGCCATATAATCTAATAGGGACGCTCCCGAGAAAGCTGCGGTGATTGTTACGTCACCACTTTCGTCACGCCGGGCTTAGGAATGGAAATTTTGACCCAAGTAGCATGATGACATAAAGCAGAGAGTACAGACCTGCTATCCAGGAGGCGCTGCCCAGTGTGTTAGACACTCGGATTCTGAGCGTGAGGTCGTAGGTTCGAAACTGACTACAGCAATTTATTCTGCTTCTTGTACATTTATTTCTTTATAGCGGTTACTGAGGCGCAGTTACAACGCAGGCGAGAGCTTGCGCACCTGCCGGGGTGGCTCAGTCAGCTAAGGCGTTGCGCTGCTGAGCACGAGGTAGCGGGATCGAATCCCGGCCGCGGCAGCCGCATTTCAATGGAGGCGAAATACAAAAACGCCCGTGTGCTTGCGTTGTATAGTGCACGTTAAAGAACCCCAGGTGGTCAAAATTAATCCGGAGCCCTCCACTACGGCGTGCCTCATAATCAGAACTGGTTTTCGCACGTAAAACCCCAGAAAGAAGAAGCTTGCGCGGACAAGGGACGCGCGGATAAGCACAAGCTTGTGATAGCAAGGGTGACATGTCGTCGCGGCAATGCTCTGTTCCCTCACGCAACACCTGGGGCGCTAGTGATTTGTCAAGTTTGTGAAATGTGGAGCAGTCAGGCTCTGTGACCTTGTATTTTCTGGCTATATCTTATCTTACTGTGCATGGGTAACCTAGATATTGATTTTATGCTAAATGTTCATTAACCATGCAATAGTTACTGCTAGAGTCACAATGAAGTATTATTTCCTCAAAACTGCATTGAGCACTTTTGATCGTTTTAAGATTATTCCTATTTTAATGGAACAAATTATTGTTCTGAAGGAGCGTGTCATACTTGGCCGTATCTCCAAGCTGATTTGCAAAGAGCAGATGGAAGAATTTCTGCATTCGCAAGTACGACCTTGCTACCTTGTTTCTGTTCTGGTCCTCGTGGTCGTCATGAATAGCAAAGAAACGAGTTCTAACTCAACATGTGACTTCTCCGCTTGTCATAAAATGGCCTTAAGATAAGTAAGCTTCAATGCCAAATTTTAGCATTCCTACTACTGGACCTAGACTTCTAGACTATATATAGAATATCTATCATAGACTATCTATAGATAGATAAGTTCAACTCGATTTAAGTAGGCAAAGAGTAGCTATTCGCATTAGCAAAGCACCCTGTGCCGCTTTTGTATAGCCTGATATCAGTTTCTTGGCCCAGATTCCAACAATTCTACAGTTTCGCAAGTAAGCTTGAACCGAGGCGGTAACATTAACACCGCGAAGCGTTATATCTTTGAGACACTAAACAGAAAGAGGTGTCAGCAGGAAGAGCACAACGCTACCGTCTTGTTCCTTTCGTATCGCCACGTTGTCTTTTTTTTTTTTTTGCTTTTGCTACACTGTAACATTCTGTGTTCATAAAGACACATCAATCACGTCTCTGCCTGTATTCCCTCTTTAGGCATGCTGTGTGACACGTGCGCATTTTCTCACGGCTCGTTTTCATGCGGCTCCCCAACATATCCCGTCAAGCTGTCACGGGGAGGGCGAAGATCAATCACACTGTTATCTTCCTGTTTCTCGGAAGTCCGTCACTTTTTTGCAGGAAATGAGGAAAATAGAGGTTAAAGCAAAAAGAGAGGAGCATGTAGTGTGTCGCAAGTACTTTATGCAACTACGATGGAACGAAAAATGTTAGGAACAGGGATGTTAAGAGACAGGAATGTTAATGTTAAGAGACAGGAAGAGAACGTTGTAGATCAGATAGAAAACGGGGATAGCCGATATTCTAGTCGACATAAAGAGAAAAAAGAAAATGGAGCTGCGCAAGCCCTGTAATGCATACGGTAGATAACCGGTGGATCATTAGAGTTACGGAATGGTTGTCAAGGGAAGGGAAGCGCAGTCGAGGACGGCAAAAAATTAGGTGAGGTGATGAAATTAGGACATTTGCAAACGTACGTTGGAATAAGCTAGCGCAAAACTGGGGTAATTGGGGATCGCAAGGAGAGCTCTTCGTCCTGCAGCGGACTTAAATAAAGGCTGATTAATAATAATATTAATAATAATAATAATAATAATAATAATAATAACACTTATTATTATTATTTTATTGATGATAAGGAGTCAATGCAATCGTAGTGCGTGCCCTGATTGCATGGAGCTTTAAAGCGAAGCTTTCTAGCCCAAGCACTCGTAGTGCGTGCCCTGATTGCATGGAGCTTTAAAGCGAAGCTTTCTAGGCTAACCCACAAGACTTTCCTGAGTGAGGCTGCTACTGTTGCATTGCCGAACAGGCGCGTGCCTTACGTCGCACGTAGCAAGTATGCGCGAGACAACATGCTCGCGCGAGGGCACGTGTGCGTCAGTTTTCATTATGCCACGTAGGCAAGAATGAAACAGTAAAAAATAACAACAGTCAACCTTGCCTATGTTATTTCGCGCCGTACTTCTCTGACCATCCACCTCTCCTCAACATCTTAGCCTCGACAAGCTTGAAACATCGCCTTTGTGTTCCTGACGCAACTGCGTCGACGTCTCAGTGTGCATTTGCATAAACTGCTGTTTGCCTTCCGGCTTATTTGGTTACTGTCGTAGATCATGAACATAAACGCCGCATTACACAAAAGTTGTGACCGCTACAGCGAATAAACATTGCATGCGATTGCAAGTTGGCATATATGAAAAATAAAGACAATTGAGAATAAAGATAACTGCACGCAAATCATTTGGTTTTAGAGCATTTAATTAAGGGCTTTGCGAAAGCTTGACATTACAACATGTGCGATGGGTCTGCATAATTGTTTCCGTCATTGCTATTTCTCCATTCTTCTGAAACGTCATTGTTGCCCTAAAATGTAGGGGAAAATGTGCTGGTCGATCACCCGTTGCGTCTTACGCAACTGGCGGCGATGAGTGCAATTAAATGTACTTCATTCTATAAAGAGTGCGACGTTATGCAATCTTTATGTTTTTTCGTGACAAGTAATTCAACTTTAATCCCACGCAATTTTTATGTTTAAGCGCTATGCCTATCACGCGCTATGCCGAAATGCAAATGCAGCAAATAAGGCGAATGCTGCCTGTGAGACTTCTCGCAGTGATGTCACAACGACGAAAGCAATGTAGTGTGATGGTGACTGTCTAGGGAAGAATGGTGATAACAGGTTTATTTACAGAAAAGTACTACCTATGTCTAGTCGCATTTAAGGATTCTCTTACTGTACTGTTACAGTTGCACATACCCATTCCCGACGATTGGCCAAGGATGGGTACAGACCCGTGGAGACCTATCGAGTGACTGCATCAAAGATAGTAAAGTAAATAAAAATATCCGTTAAATAATTGGGTTATTCCATTAAGAGGTTGGTGTGCTTTAGAGATATCTAGGAGCCGAAATTGCACGTTCAGGTTTTATGTAGGAACTTCTATTTTTCTTACACAGTACAGATGTGCGCTCAATGGGACGACTTTGTTGGTGAGCACACAGAGGGGTTATGTAAGCCCTTTGCCTGATACTTCCTCTCGGCACACATTTGGTCTCCATATTTATATCCAGAAATAAATCCGCCGAGCAGAAGCCACGCCGAACCCTAGACGGTAGAGAAAGAACGTGTCACTTGAATAAATGAACTGAAAAAAAAACACGTATTTGTTGCAATAGCTCGCGCAGATCCATGTTGGCAGAAGCACTAAACTTGTTGCGAAGTTGCTGCGCAGCACCTGAATCGTACTGTGCTTTGACAGTAAGTATTAGACCACTGCACATTGGACGTGCAGGACTTTAGACTGTGGCAGGCTCTGGCAAAAGCTCTTGTGGATAATAGCCCTTTCAAAATAGGACAACGATGGTGGTTAGTGGAGTGGGTGGGCCGACCAACCCGCTCCGGAGTGTAGCTCACCATCTCTCGGCATCATGGTGGAAAAACGACGCTGCACTCTGTAGAACGGTGCTTAGGAGCGCGTCTGTCATGCAAGTCGTGGCAGACAGCATG
The DNA here is from genome assembly GCF_013339745.2 of Dermacentor silvarum. NCBI lineage: Eukaryota > Metazoa > Arthropoda > Arachnida > Ixodida > Ixodidae > Dermacentor > Dermacentor silvarum. The sequence goes on from NC_051155.1 coordinate 78,519,876, forward strand.
TAATGAATAAAGCACACAAAGTCAGAATGTTGTTGTCATCTGTAACCCTCCGCTTGTGCAGCGATGAGCTACGGGTTTCTGTTATTGCGTGTTTACAAGAGGCTATAAGATATGTGAAAGCTTTAACGACGGGAAAATAAGCGGAAAGTTTAGCGGAAGCTCATCTCCCAGCCCTGAATCATCGGAGGCCAGATCGATCAGTGGCAGGTATTTCTGCATCAAAGACCAACACGTACAAAGTATTTCTTCATTGTGAAGTGCAAGCCACCTTTTAAGTCTGCAGGTAAGGGAACTAAGTCAAGATTGTTCTTAGCACCGACGAAAACACCAGCGGTCATCAGTTGCGTGCGAGCGATGTTTTCAACAACAGTTACTCAAACGCGGTCAACAAAGAGGAAATACAAAGAACCCATCTCTATAAGATGATGCCCGACAAAAGAGGAACGAAACGCTTGAATGCGAGTAGCATTATTTGCCTACTTCAACCATTTTGTGCATATCTATCTGTCTGTCTATCTATCTATCTATCTATCTATCTATCTATCCATCCACCAAGCCTCTTACGCCTGCCCATCGGCCCAAGTTTTCTACTTGCACGCCATGGTTGCTCAGTGGCTATGGTGTTGGGCTGCTGAGCACGAGGTCGCGGGATCGATTCCCGGCCATGGCACCCGCATTTCGATGGTGGCAAAATGCGAAAACACCCGTGTACTTAGATTTAGGTGCATGTTAAATAACCCCAGGTGGTCCAAATTTTCGGAGTCCCCCACTACGGCGTGCCCCATAACCAGATCATGTTTTGGCACGTCGAACCCATAATTTTTTTTTACTTGCTTGGGCCACATGGTACGTGCTCCTGGTCGCGATGCTGCCGTAGTCTTTGCAAAGTCGTCATTCTAGTTTCGGGATCTTAATCTTGTCATACCGTCGTCTTCAGATCTTCTACCCCGCACTCAGAGGCCTAACTTGCATGATAGCTTGGGCCACTAGGTATGGGCTCATGGTGCTTATGCCATCGCGGTCGTTTCATTGTCGTCATTCTACATTTGTCATTCCACTCTAGTCACGCCGTCATCGTCATAGAGTCGTCATGCATTTTTCCTTGTCACAACGCCATTGTGATGTCGTTGTGGCAGTTCAATCGCCGTCATTACAACTTCGTGATCTGACTCTCGCCATACTGTCCCATTCATGCCTGCCGCTCTGACGCAGGGGTCTGAGTCGTCTAATTGCTTGGGTCACTAGATGTAGGTTGGTGGTCGTGATGCCGTTGTGATCATTGCATTGTGGCCATTGTATCGTAGTCATTCCAGCTTTGTCATCCGACACTCGTCATTCCGTCTAGAATACGCCATCGCCGTCACGCACCCGTCGCCATGCCTTCGTCGTCACGCTGTCGCTTTATCATTCATTGCATTGTTGTCATGTTATTGTCGTCATACCGCCTTCGTCCTTCCATCGACGTCAATCTTTGTATTATATTGTAATCATAGTGAGGTAATCGATTACAATTAGACCGCCCTTGCCATGTCGTCAACTTCAGACAGTTGCTATCATGCATCCATTCATTGTCAGACCGTGGTCGTCATGGCGTCGGGGTCGTGTCCATCGCCATCACACCAGCTTCTTCATTTAACTCTCGTCTTGCCATCGTCTTCATGTCAACGTCACAGAGGTTTCAAGATATAGTCATCGTTAGCCATTGTCGTCATACGCTCATCGTCATCCCGTTGTCCACGTGCCGTTGTCACACCATCGTCGTCATTACGTCATCGTAATACAGCCGTCGTCCTGCATTCGCTGCCATTCCATCGTCGTGATGCCGCCGCGGTGATTACATCGTCGTTATTGTAACTTCGGCATCCAACTATCGTGACGCCGTCGTCGTGAGCCATCGTCGTTCCACAGTCGTCATCATGGCGTTGTCACCATGCCGTCGTCGTGCCGCTGTCGTTTCACCGACATCATCACTTCAGCAACGTCATCCCATTGTCGTCATCCTGTCGTCGTCATAACACCTTCGTCGATCGATCAACGGCATTCCTCGTTCATAATTCTGTCGTAATCATGCTGTCTTCATTTCATCGCATTTATTCCGCCCTTGTTTTGCCATTGTCGTCGTAACGTTGCCGTCAGACAGACACTATGCTGTATCCGTTGTCATACCATGCTGCGGTGATGGTGCAATCATCGTCATTCAAGCTTCTTCACCCGGTTGTCGTCATACCGTCGTTGTTAACCATCATCAGATCATGGTCGTCGTCATCTCATTGTCTTCATGAGGGCGTTGTCACGCTGTTGTCGCTACACTATCATCATAATTTAGGGAATCGACATCTCATTGTCGTCATGCCATTGTTGTTACATCGCCTTTGTCGTCCCCTCATATTATTACTTCTTTTTATTCTATTGTCACTGCGTCGGCGTCCTAAAACCCTCTCTAGTTCGTTGCAAATGTTGTTTGCATGCTTAGAGAGAGAGAGAGAGATAAATGAGCTCTCAGGCCACTGCGGCATCGGACAGGCCGATGAAGCTGCTAGGGTAGGATAGGATAGCAATAAAGTTTTTTTGTACAATGGTTTCGCTGTTGGTGCCCGGGGCTAGGCTTCGTGGGGTCCATCACCGGAGAAGACTCTTCTGAGATCTTCGGCAATCGCCCTGGCCCGCTGGACGGCCCACTCCTGGTCCTCGGGTGCCTCGCTCAGGAGGGCGGCTAGCCATCTTTCAGCGGGGCGTCCCGCATCACGGTACCTGCTGTTGTTTTCCCCCTTCCTCTTAGTCCTTCTTTCTCATGGCGTTGGTATTCCCAAAGCATATGGACCATATCAGCCCGTTCGCGCTCACACCACGGGCTGCCGGGCGACGGGTGCAGCGCGGGCCACAGGCGGTGCAGGTGGTAGGGGTTGGCAAAGTGCCCGTCTGCAACCACCTCAGGTCGACTGTCTGGGAACTGTGCAGCCGCCCATCGAGTTGTGGATGATTCTTACGTTCTTTCCTGTAGTGACTAAGAACCTATCGGTACGAGGCGGGAAACTCCTCGATATCGCGGTCGGCGTCCCCGCGGCCACCAGCTCCGCCCGCCGCGATTTGGGTTGTGTTGTTAACTCCTCCGCTGGGGTCCCGCACAACAACGGCGGCGGCTGCCCTCTGGGTAATCGCGTCGCGGCGGGTAAGCTGCCTGGCGACGAGATGGGCGCGCTCGTTGTGGTTGGGCGGGATGCCGGTGTGTCTTCCGCTGTTAGTTTTGTTGTTAGGAGGGCTCACGAAAATGCTGCGAAGGAACCCATTCAACTTTCAAGAACCAACGCAGCAACAAAGCTTCACATACTCGTGCGTGATGGCACTCAATCTATGTGAAACACGCCAGGTTTAAGGTATTCTCGACTGCACCGCTTGGACCCATCCCTCCGAGTACGTATTCCATCTGGACTTTCCCGAACCAAAACAATTGCTCTCTGCCGACTGTGGCTTGGATTGGCTTTAACGAATGCTTTTGCTTGCCGCATAGGAATGGCTGACACTGTTGCCTGTTATAGTCGCGGCAGCGAGAAAACAATCTCACATATCCTGTGTAATTCTCCCCGCGACAGCTCCCAGAGACAGACAGTCACTCGTGACGGCGTTGGCACGCCTCGAAGACAGGCCGCTTTCTGAGCAGACGAACTTGTGCCGGCTGATGTGGTCTTCACACTGGAAGGTGATGAGCGCGCTACTGAAGTTCCTGCGGACAAGCATGCTTACGCAGTTGATAATTTAGGCACCTGCCCCTGTGACCCACATAGCTAGTGACATAGCTGAATGAAATTGTATAAGACCTCGGGCGCACGTTCTATGTACCGGTTACGATACGTCTTGTCACACGGCCCATTTTGTTTCCCGACTCAGATGCTTCTCTTTAAAAGCAGGTAAAGCTTGCGCTAAGCAGAATACGCCAAGTGAACCCCTATGCAATGTCCGATCTTCTTTTGTCAATGGGATGCGTGATGTTTGAGCGTAATAACAACCACATAATGCCGCGTATTGGTGTTCCCTTGCACAACCACGGCGACTTCACTGTTGCTGTTCTTTCTTTGTTTGCGCATTGTCTCTGCTACTGAGAGAAGCGTAGCATCGGGGTAGCCTGAGGCCTTTAGGCGGGACACATGAACTTGGAAGCTGGCGCCCACTATATGATGGCAAGATTGGTCTAATACATTGGACAAGCTGGATTGAACAATAGCTGTTTTCAGCAATGTGCTATGCTCTGTTCAGATGTGCAGTAGTGGTTTGTGATTGCGGGGTTCGTAAAACCAGCATTCATGGTCAGCCGAAAAAAAAACAAATCTAAGTTCCAGGAAACGGAGGGAACTATCTTCTGGTATTTCATGCATACCGACGACACGCGGGAGGCACTCTTCGAAAGTAGCTAATAGTTGCATGTAAACTACCGAAATGAGATGTGTCACACTGTGGTTGCACTAGCAATGATCCACATATCTGCAGGTTCTCATTACACGGGTGCCTTTCAAGCGCTCCTGTAAGGCCAAATCTAATTTGGCGAGAAACAGGTTACTCAACCCAGACGCGATGCAAGACCGAATCGACGAAGTTTTGTCCTGAGAGAAATACTCATTTCCATTCCAAGTACTACTTTGACGTGAGGGTCGCAAGATCCAAGAAACTTTCTGCGCTTAGGCATGCTTAGTTCCGGTATTACGCCTCACCGAATTTATTAGTGCTTCCCTTGCATGCAGTTTAACAATTCATTATGCTGGGAGCGAGTAATAAGGGCATTTGATACTTATTGAGAACGCGACCAACTCGCAACCTTCATTAGGTTTGAAGAATTAAATAACATGATGGGAATGTTTATTGAGAAAATGATCATCAATCACTAATAGCTCAAGTTTTTGTTGCAGGAATAAAACCAATTATGCATATTTTTTTTCTATTTTGACAACACCAAAGCAGCAATAGGCTATGCCTAATTTTTTAGAACAAACGGTGGTAAATATACGAGATACCAATAAGCAGACAGCACAGCCGCTGTGCTCGAAAAGGCCTATTGGTCGTTTATAGGCCGGCCGTTCAACGCCCTCTTTCTTCTCGAATATAATTAGCAATCAAATCATCTAACTTGCCGTTACGACTCGGCACGCTGTATTCTCTTTCGTAGAATATTTCTGACTCTCACCTAACTCACGGAGGTTATCAATTTTCTTTTTCTTTTACTCATCTTTGCCGAAAGCCTGACATCAGCAGGCGCTCTTACAGAAACTTTAGTGAGGACAACATTTTTTTTTCTTGGGCAAGCTCTCAATGGCAATGCCCTCTTCACTGACCCACCGTGCGCTGTAGTCTGAGAAGCCCAAAAACCAAAACCGAGCAATTTTGCCGGAAATCAATTGCGTTTTTGCAGTTTTTATGTGTAAAGCTGGGAAATCAAACTCGCATCGTGAGGGCCTTTTCTTGCAGGAATACTTTTCGCGCGGCAGTACTGCCATGCTATGTTGCCTTCCTCGATTTTGTATTCCTAGGGAATGCACTACAATAAATTGAGTGACTACAAGTTCAATTGGTATCAGTAAAGTGCCCACAACTGCAGTGACCCATGAAGCAAGCAAAGAAATAAGCAGGCTTGTGTCATTGATATATGTGCTGTATTCCTAATTAACGGCTCAAGGTTGAGTCCTTTAACCAAAATATTGCATCAGAAGTCGACAAGACAACCCGTATATTCCAGATATTGTAGACCCACGTACGCTTACGCCAAGCGCTAAAAAGGCAAAATTGTTTGTTTTAGTTTTCTAGCGCTTGTCTTGCGCAGGTCCTATAAATTAAATCTAAACTATGCTACATCAACTGGCCCAACTTTCCACTTAATTGACTATAATACGGGGACATGGTTAAGCCAGCCTATATAAATGTGTAACATTCCTAAATTCGTTTCACCGAATATTAAAATTGACAACGGAATCTTCAACTGAGCGCACAAATTTGTGGGCACAATAATATATATATATTCACAATGGGACACTAAAGAAAAGACAATGCTGTACAGGAAACCTTTTGATAAACAACAGTACCAAGAATACACAAGTCACCACCTCCGCTATTGCAAACAAGGTATCTCTAAAGGTCAAGCCACACGACTACCTCGCACTTGCGTTGAAAACCTTGACTACATAGATAGACTCGATCACCTTAAAGAAACCCTAACAAACAGGAACCACCCGAACACTGCCCTTCAAAAAGCCTACACCGATGCAACCAAACTTGATCGAGCCGAGGTCCTCAAACCCTGCCCTAAGATCACAAGAACATCAACGCCTCTTCTTAATACTAAATTCTCAAACGCACTGCCAAACATCAACAACATCCTAAGTAAGTACTACCCAGTTCCCACCAATACTCAGAAACTTAATAAGATCTTTTCCCACCCGCCCAGAGTTGCCTACAGATGCAACACTAATTTCAAGGACATTCTTATACACGCCAATTTAAGGACAATGACGATGAAAACATCCGGTCTCTGTGGCCGCCCCAGGTGCTATATATGCAAACATATTCAATCTTCTACTACAGTAAAATGTGCAACATTGGATTACCTTCACAAGGTGACTTCGAGATTAACCTGGACGTCAAGCACCGTAGTCTATTCTATAACGGTCCACTTGTAACAAATAATAGAAAGGTGAGACTGGACAAGAAATTCACACGAGACTCAGTGCCCATCACGCAGATACAAAACACAATTTCCAGCCCTTCCCTGCATATCCCGTACCTATCAACTTATTATTCACTTCCATGCCTTTACGCATCATCAACCTATATTTTGTCTCCACTGGTCCAAATTATTCCAGAGCCTTCCACTACGGCGCGCCTCATAATCAGAACTTGGTTTGGCACGTAAAACACCAGAATAAAGAAGAAAAACACTGCGGGACGAAGGTCCCTCCCAGCAATCTCCAGTTACCCCGGTCTTGCGCTAGTTGATTCCAACTTGCGATTGCAAATTTATTGACTTCATCACTCCGTGGATCTAGTTTTCTGCTGTCCTCGACTGCGCTTCCCATTTTTTGGCACCCATTCTTAAATCGAATGGTCTACCGGTTATCTACCCTACAGATTACATAACCTGTCCGGCTTCATTTGCTGTTCTTAATGTCAGCTAGAACATCGGCTATCGGCGTTTGCTCTTTGATCCACACTACTGTCTTCCTGTCTCTTAACGTTAGGCCTAACATTTTTCGTTCCATCGCTCTTTGTGCGGTCCTTAACTTTTTCTCGAGCTTCTTTGTTAACCTCCAAGTTTAGCATGTTAACCTCCATACGTTAGCACCAGTAGAATGCAATGATGGTATACTTTTCTTTTCAACGACAGTAGTAAGTTCCTAGTCATGATTTTGCAATGCCTGCCGTATGCACTCCTACCCAATATTATTCTTCTGTAAATTTCCTTATCACGATCAGTCATCGACTTCAATGAACATGGCCATTGACAATAATCGACAAAGCAAGGCTCTATATGCTACAAATTTCTGTTTACCTCGTGAGAGGAAGAATAAGGAATCGTACCTCACACACAAGTTTAAATGCCTACACCCGACGGCGATCAATTTGGTACGTGGCAACTTAGAATCGCTAAAAGCTCTACCTTGAACCTGAAATTGTGTCATGAGTCAACGGCAAGACGTATGATAACGTGAAAAAAGACGAAGACACTGGCCGAAGAACACGAGAAGGGACCCACAGGCGAGAAGCACGTGAAGCACGTGAAGCGCGAGAGAAAAAAACAAGAAATGAAGAAAAGGAGACCCAGGCGATGATGATCTGGCATTGCTGACGTGGTCGACAAGCAGTTGCATCTCCAGCTGTGCACTGGAGACGGGAGACAGCAGCTTCAGGTACTAGGGAACGGAGAGGGGACGCCCGCGAGTTGGCCAGCGACAACTCCAGCTCCTGAGCCCCCACTGCGTCGCCGTGGCTGTGTTCCGCGGCCCCGGTCCAGCCCCACGCTGCCGTAACCGGTTGCTGTCCCGTGCCACGAAAGCAATCACCCAAGACACGTCAGCGGCACAACGGCCGACTGGTCCAGACCGCGTCCTGTGCCACGCGGGTGTCGGTGCAAGAACGCAACCTCATCGCTCTCGACGGAGGTCGACGCCCGCGCTGCGTCGGAACCACGCAGGCCAACGTCTTTTCCCACGCTGAGCCGGAGTCCAACACTACTCGCGACGGTCAGAACGTTCCTTTGTTTGTGACTTCGCGTGGGTTAGTCGAGCGGTGGACTAATATGTAGTGAGCGATTGTTTATTTATCTGTATAGCTAGTTTTTGGAGTGTGTCGTGTTTGTTTAGTGTTTATGGTGTGTTAGGATAGTTTGCTGTCTGTCTTTTGTTCAATGCTATATTTTTCTGTTTGAAATAAATGTTCTTCTGCATAGTTTCTTTCTGTCTCTGTCCGTTTATGGAGCGCTGAAACTCGTTACAAATTGTCTTACCATTAACAAAGGCAAAAACACGTTATGCCACCAGCTAATCTCGAATCTCAACCTCACCTATTCCTCCACTTCCAGCTCTTCTCTGCCTATCCCCTACCTATCAACTTATTATTCACTTCCACGCTTTTACGCATACATCAACCATACGAGCGCTTTTCCCATGTACACCTGCCCACTCACAGTTTTTTTTTCTGTCACCCTCCTATTTGTTGTTCACTTTTTTCTCTCTTTGATTTTCTTCCTTCTGTTTTCTTTTTTAGACACACACCGACCCATTCCCAAGTCCCAGATGCCAGGATACCTTTTTCGGCACCTCGACCACACAGGGTCGCGCCAGTTCTGTATACCGCCGTGACGACGCCTACGCCGAACTACTTCCCTTGAAAGACCGAGCTGCTGCCTTCCAACTACCGTATCCATCGCCCCCAGACTCCGTGTCGCCATCTTAACACCTTCAAAATTACCCGATGCATTGCTGCTACGCTACTCAAGTCATTCTTTCAACCCATGTCTTTTTGTTGCTGGCACAATGACCGGCTCTTCTAAAACCACAAATACACACCGCCTACGACACCTCTGAAGGCTCCCTAATGTCTCGCTCCCCCAGCACCCTCCTATGTCGCTTTTCTTTTGCCAGTTTTATTTTTTCTCTTTTTTTCTTGCCTTTTTTATTTTTCTGCCGCCTTCTCACTCGCCCGCTTTTGTCCACTCGTCTTAGAAACCACGCCTAGAGACGTCAAGCGACAGCGCCCATTTTCTTTTTAGTCTCGCCCTTTACAGCCAGCCGCCAGCGACAACGACGTGACGTCACTCGACTAACCCGTTAAAGCTAACCTGCCTTTGACGAACATAGATCCTCATATCGAAACGTTCGCCAGCCTTTCTGAGGCCCTTTATCCCTGTTTACAACCTTTATACCACGTAGGCTACTCCATCTGTGAGCGCCCTTTTTGATTTTGGACTTTATTGACTAAGCGAAGGAATTGGGTGATTTGTATTTCCCACACTAATATAGGCATTCACCGATCGCTGTTTGTAACTAGGCGTCGATGATTTCGTAGCCGCACCAAAGCAAGCCACAGCCGTCGACTCTTCTCGGAGAAGATTGTCGTGAAATCCAGCGAGCCGATAAGCGATGTCATGCAAGGAGGTAGCGTGAAAGTTGACATCGCTCTCCGTAATTAAGAATTTCGTCCCAGGTAAATACGCTTGGCAACAAAATGCAAACTTGTGAAACGTCTCGCATACGCTCACTGTATGTTGCACAAGTGTCCACAAGTATATATGGAACCAATAAAGAGAAATATAACAGCAGCACTTGAAGTGAATAGGATTCGTCTCGGTGCCTTGGTAAAATTAAGACGGGCATTTATCATGAAATGCTATTACGGGTCACAGTAGCTGAGTGGCTATAGCGTTCAGATGCTGAGCTCGAGGTCGCGGGTTTAATTCTCGGCAGTGGAGGCCGCATTTACATGGAGGCGATTTGCATGAACGCTCGTGTACTATAATTTTGAGGCACGTTATTGAACACTCAGATAGTCAAAATTAATCCGGATCCGTCCGCTACCGCGTCTGCCGTTGCCCCACAGAAGCTCTGGAACGATAAACACAATAAATCACTCAATCAACAGCAACAACATCCAGTGCCAACGTGTAGTTTATATATATTGTGACGGAGGGAAGAAGCAAGACGGGAAAATATACTTACAATATTTACACGATTGACAATGATTGACACAACCAGTCAGTAACTGAAGCGTCGTCTTCTTCAGCCCCCAGCTCGTGTTCCTCTTTCTCGTCATGTAGCAATATTGTGCAGAGCCGTGTCACATATGTCCGCCCGGCGTGGGAGCGCCGTCCCGGTGCTTCCTAGGTAGAAGAGGACTGGTAGCGTTTCAGGCGGCTGACATGAACGATGTCATGGGAAGTCAGGAGGGAGCGAGTAGTAGGTGTGACCGGAGAGATCTCGTAGGTCACGTCGGTCACCTGGCGAAGGACCCGATAAGGACCGGAGTAGCGAGACATTAGTTTTTCAGAGAGGCCGACGCGGCGGGTCGGAGACCATAGAAGGACAAGATCCCCGGGAGCATAGTCAGCGTCACGGTGACGACTGTCATAAATGCTTTTCTGTTTGATCTGGGAAGCACAAAGGCGATGGTGAGCAACTTGGCGTGCTTCTTCGGCTCGGGCAATGACGTCGCGGGCATACTCAGACACGGGCTCTTGAGGGGTAGGCAGTATTGTGTCAAAAGGCAATACGGGATCACGGCCGTACAACAAATAAAATGGCGAGTAACCGGCAGTGTCGTGGCGCGAGGAATTGTACGCGAATGTGACAAAAGGGAGAGCGGTATCCCAGTCACGATGGTCATCAGACACATACATGGAGAGCATGTCCGTTATTGTTCGATTAAGCCGCTCAGTAAGACCGTTCGTCTGCGGATGGTATGCAGTAGTAAGTTTGTGTTTGGTAGAACAGGAGCGGAGCAAGTCGTCCACAACTGTAGAGAGGAATGTAGCGACCCCGGTCGGTAAGAAGTTGACGAGGAGCGCCGTGGTGAAGAATGATGTCGTGCAACAGGAAGTCGGCTACGTCTGTTGCACAGGAGGTTGGGAGGGCTCTGGTGATCGCAAACCGAGTTGTATAATCGGTTGCGACGGCAATCCACTTATTGCCGGTGGTACATGTGGGGAAAGGTCCCAGGAGGTCTACACCAACGCGAGAGAAGGGGTCGGCAAGAACGTCAAGAGGTTGGAGTCGACCAGCATGGAGCGCAGACGGCTTCTTCCGGCGCTGACATAACTCACACGAAGCGACATAGTGGCGGACAGATCGGTACAGACCAGGCCAAAAGAATCGTCGCCGGACACGGTCGTACGTACGACATTCCCCAAGGTGACCAGAAGTTGGTACATCGTGCAGCTGGGACAGAACAGTGGTACGAAGATGCCGCGGAATGACAAGCAGCATCTCATGTCCGCTAGGGTGCATGCTGCGCCGATGTAGAATGCCGTCCTGGAGTAAGAACAAGCGAAGGGAGGGATCGCTTGACCCAGATGTGAGCTTGTCCATGATACCACGTATGGTTGGATCTCGGCGCTGTTCGGTAGCGAGGTCAGCAAAAGCAGATAGCGAAAATACAGAAGCATCGGTCGTAGGAACATCAGGAGGGTCGACTGGATGGCGGGACAAGCAGTCAGCATCTTGGTGTAAACGGCCGGACTTGTAGGCAACTGTGTACGAGTATTCCTGTAAGCGTAGCGCCCAGCGCCCTAGGCGACCGGTAGGGTCTTTCCGGGACGAAAGCCAGCAGAGTGCATGGTGGTCTGTGGTGACCTTAAATGGGCGACCATATAGATAAGGGTGAAATTTCGCCACTGCCCAGACAAGCGCAAGACACTCACGTTCAGTGATGGAATAATTACGCTCAGCGGGAGAGAGCAGACGGCTGGCGTATGCAATCACGCGGTCGTGACCTCGCTGATGTTGGCATAAAATTGGCACCGATTCCTATGACCACTGGCATCAGTGCGGACTTCTGTAGGAGCAGACGGGTCGAAGTGCGCCAGGATGGGTGGAGACGTCAGGAGGGAGATAAGCTTCGAGAAGGCGGTTGCCTGCGCAGGGCCCCAGGAAAATGAAACGTCTGCCTTCAGAAGAGCAGTAAGAGGACGGGCGATTTCCGGAAAATTGTGCACGAAGCGGCGGAAGTATGAGCACAGACCCACGAAGCTCCAGACATCTTTAGTACAGGTTGGGACAGGAAAGTTCTGTACGGCACTAACTTTGTCCGGGTCTGGGCGCACACCAGATGAGTCAACAAGATGACCGAGGATAGCAATTTGGCGGCGGCCGAAGTGGCATTTAGATGAGTTAAGTTGAAGGCCAGCAGTGCGAAAAGCAGAAAGAACGAGCGAGAGGCGCTCCAGGTGCGAGGCAAATGTAGGAGCAAAAACGATGACGTCGTCTAAGTAGCAAAGACAGATGGACCACTTCAGGCCATGCAGGAGTGTGTCCATCATGCGTTAAAATGTAGCTGGAGCATTACATAAGCCGAACGGCATGACTTTGAACTGGTATAAGCCGTCGGGCGTTATAAAGGCAGTCTTCTCGCGGTCCAAGTCGTCGACGGCAATCTGCCAGTAGCCGGAACGAAGGTCGATGGAAGAAAAGTACTTCGCACCTGTGGAGGCAGTCGAGGGCGTCATCAATGCGTGGTAGAGGATAAAGCGTCTTTCTTTGTGATCTTGTTGAGGTGCCGGTAATCCACGTAGAAGCGCCAGCTGTCGTCCTTCTTTTTAACTAGAACGACAGGGGGACGCCCAAGGACTGGATGACGGTTCGACGATACCTCGAGAGAGCATCTTTTCGACCTCCGTGTGAATGACTTTGCGTTCATGCAAAGACACGCGGTATGGTCGCCTGTGAATAGGGTGTGCGTCACCGGTGTCAATACGGTGTGTCGTCAGAGAGGTCTGGCCTAAAGGGCGACCATGCAGGTCAAAAATGTCGCTGAACGAGGCAAGCAGATGGCGTAGCTGGTCGGCGTGGTGTGGCGGAAGATCGGGAGCAATCATGTTTGTTAACTCCGGATAGACAGCCGGCAAAGAAGATGCAGAGTCAAGGGTAGACGACGTAATATCAGCAGTCAAGGCTGATAACTGGTAATCTTGGGAGGAGGACAGCGTACCCAAGGCTATGCCTTGCGGGAGGACGTGGTCCCCAATTCCGAAGTTTACGAGAGGAAGGCAGGTGGAGTTGGTGATAGTGACGACGGTGTGCGGAAGAGCAACGTGATGGGCAAGGAGAACGTCAGTGAGAGGAGAAACAATATAGTCACCCTCAGGCACAGGTGGAGCGGGGGAGAGGAGGACGCAGGTCATGGCTTGTGGGGGAAGTCGAACGTGCTCGACGGAGCACATTCTGCTGGGAACTTCCTCAGGTGGGTCAGGGCAAGGCAAATCGAGTTGAACAAGTCCAGCGGAGAAGTCGATAAGTGCGGAGTGAGCGGATAGAAAATCAAGGCCTAGAATAACGTCATGGGGACACTCTCGGATAACAGTAAATAATACAGATGTTTGGCGGCCAGCGACGCCGACGCGAGCGGCACACATTCCTATTGTGGCCAGTGTTCTTCCATCAGCGACTCGCACAACAGAGGACGCCGCAGGTGTCAGGACTTTAGTGAGCCGTCGACGAAGCTGGTCACTCATCACAGAGATGTGCGCACCGGTATCAAGCAGAGCAGTAACAGGGACACCATCCACATACACATCAAGTAAATTCCTATCCGTCGGTAAGGTCAGTAGAGGTATTTCAGTCCGGGTCGATCTAGCAGCGTCAGTTTCCCGTAGAGCGCCGGTACATGGGGAACGGAGAACGGCGAATAGTGGGTGAGCGAGACAGGGGACGTCGTGGTGAGGGTGAACGACTCTGCCGTGTAGATGCGGACGCCTGAGTAGAGTAGTATGGCTCTGTGCACGAATCTTCCGGTGGTGGTCGAGTAGCGGGTGAGCGGCGGTAAGGCGGGGACGCAGACCGATATTGCGATGACGTCCAGGTATTGCGGCAGTGACGGGAAATTGGCCAACGCGTCGGCAGTTGAAGCAAATCGTCCTGTCATCGGATGTTCGCCATTCAGCTGGGATGCGAAAAGGCCGAGAGGGGTACTGGCGTCGCGAAGCAGGGATCGTAGGGATGGCGTAGGTATCCGATCGGTTGACGGAACAGACAAACTGAATGCCAAGGTTCGCCAACTCTTCGCATACGACAGACTGCACAAAGAAAATTGTCGGTCGAGAATGGTAGCATAGGTCGGGAAGCCAACCAGTGCCGCGGCTTCGATCTCTCGCCGAACGACACGAACGAGGCTCTCGGACGTTGGCGGCTGAAGCGGAGAGTGAAGATCCTCGCACGACGACGTAGCAGCTGTGTTTGGAAGACGCGTGAATTGGTGTGCGATACGACGACTTTTTGCTTCTTCGAAGCGTCGACATTCATTAACCCTTTCAGCCCTGGATTTTCTATTTCTTGCATATATTTTTTTGCTTTGCATATTTTACACCACAAGGACTCTAGAAACATGCTTGAGCAAAAAATAAGTCATTTGTGTTATTATTTGCCGATTTACAGTCATGTCGTCAAAACCGCACATCAGGGCTCAGTGGTTGCGAAACGCAGTGAAAAGCTTATTTATTCAGAGGTGGAAAACACAATAATTGCAAACACAAACTTCACTAATTGTTCATGTGGAAGCCTCTGAAGCAGTTTTTAGCCTTGGCAAGACACAGGTGCACGTTACATTTTTCGCACATGATACGGGTTTGTCCTGTGCATCCCTCAAGCTTACAACGCTGTTCCCTGCTGTCGGTACGAAGAGGCCAGTGTCCCACTTGATCAAACCTGACGTCTTCTACAGGCCTATTTTCAGCATATCTTGCTTTTTTCGAAGTCACCAGAGCGGAAAGTGACGGCCTTCCTCGCTTTTGCACCTTTGGCCGGCTGTCAGCTCGTGCAAGTGCTTCAGTAATATGGAGGGTGAAGTCCAGTAAGTCCAGTTGCTTGCAGGTCATCAGTCCTCGTGCAGCTGCATCACTTCTATACTCCAGCCATCCGTTCACAACTGAGGCATTGATAACGTGAAATATCTGGCTCAGGCTGCTCAAACTCATCACCGCTGTCTGAAGATCCGTCGATTTCTCCCTCCACATCAGACAAGTTTCCATTATCAAGTTCACGGAAAATTGCATCCGTGCATTCTTCCAGATGCCTAGAACGCAAGTTCTGGCGGGAATAGAATGAATCTGTCGGTATACACGGTGTAGCGCCCACCGACGCCGCAACGCTGGGCGTTTTGGTCGGTGCTCTCAGCCAATGCCTTGGCGCCGGCTGTCAAAGTGAAAAATAAGGAAGCGCAGCGCGTGCTCGAGGCGCAAGCTCGGCACGCGCAGTGTCGTTCCAGAAGCTGGCCACGCTGGTCGTCGCAGCCGCCGCTCGGCTCGCCGCCTTCGCCCTTCTGAGTAGGAACGACGGCACTGCTCGTACAGCCGTCGTACTACCCTCTTCCAGTGGCTGACCGCACGGTGCGCGAATCGCTGCCTGCGTTCCCACCGCCAGCGCTACCCGCATCTCGTCCTGTGCCCGTCAGCCACCATCAGACAAGCTTCCTCCCTCGACTTGCCCCTGATACCGTCTCGTCGACCACCTTATGCGCTACCGCACCGTCCCTGGCCTCCGGCTCTCTTCAGAAGTTTCTTTCGGGCGAGTACGCGCACAATGTCCTCGACACGACCATGATACCGGCTACGTCATCGTCCTAATGTCCCTCTTACAACGGTATAGGCGTGCCTGAAAAAAAAAGAAGAAAAAAAAAAACACCCAATGAAATCGGACGCAATGGCAAGCCGACGGCACGCCATATACAACCACAAAGCCCTGCTGTCGTCAAAACCACACACGGAAAAAACATCTTCTTACAAGTAATATTACCATGCAATTTCGCTTATTCAAGTACATGCGTTCTCTGCAATCTGTTTATAAACTATAAAAAAAACCGCAACGTAAACTACGCAGGGGTTATTCAATTATAAAAGAAAAAAAAGTGCACGTACCTGACGGCGCGTCTGCCATGTTTGTTGTTGTCATTTCTTCTTCCTCGTTCGACACAGGCTCCGTAGAGTCAGGTGACTAACCATGGCAATGGCACTAGCACTTTCAATAGTACGATGCGGGAAAAATACAAGCAGTTTCGGTTCTTTTTTCATGCTGAAAATTCCGATTCTAAGTCATGTCGTCATTTGACGACGCCAGGGCTGAAAGGGTTAATGACGTCGTCGATGGTGGAAAAATTTTTATATACGAGCAGATGAAAAGCGTCGTCCGCTATGCCCTTCAGTACATGGTTCACTTTGTCTTCTTCCGACCTCCGTCGTT